>NC_045443.1:56273913-56303145 GCF_002776525.5 Piliocolobus tephrosceles
CTTCTTTTCTTCTTATTAGTCTTGCTAGTAGTCTATCAATTTTGTTGATCTTTTCAAAAAACCAACTCCTGGATTCATTGATTTTTTGGAGGGTTTTTTGTGTCTCTATCTCCTTCAGTTCTGCTCTGATCTCAGTTATTTCTTGCTTTCTGCTAGCTTTTGAATGTGTTTGCTCTTGCCTCTCTAGTTCTTTTAATTGTGAGGTTAGAGTGTCAATTTTAGATCTTTCCTGCTTTCTCTTGTGGGCATTTAGTGCTATAAATTTCCCTCTACACACTGCTTTAAATGTATCCCAGAGATTCTGGTATGTTGTATCTTTGTTCTCATTGGTTTCAAAGAACCTCTTTATTTCTGCCTTCATTTTGTTATGAACCCAGTAGTCATTCAGGAGCAGGTTGTTCAGTTTCCATGGAGTTGAGCGGTTTTGATTGAGTTTCTTAGTCCTGAGTTCTAGTTTGATTGCACTGTGGTCTGAGAGACAGTTTGTTATAATTTCTGTTCTTTTACATTTGCTGAGGAGTGCTTTACTTCCAATTATGTGGTCAATTTTGGAATAAGTGTGATGTGGTGCTGAGAAGAATGTATATTCTGTTGATTTGGGGTGGAGAGTTCTGTAGATGTCTATTAGGTCTGCTTGCTGCAGAGATGAGTTCAATTCCCGGTTATCCTTGTTAACTTTCTGTCTCGTTGATCTTTCTAATGTTGACAGTGGAGTGTTGAAGTCTCCCATTATTATTGTATGGGAGTCTAAGTCTCTTTGTAAGTCTCTAAGGACTTGCTTTCTGAATCTGGGTGCTCCTGTATTGGGTGCATATATATTTAGGATAGTTAGCTCTTCCTGATGAATTGATCCCTTTACCATTATGTAATGGCCTTCTTTGTCTCTTTTGATCTTTGATGGTTTAAAGTCTGTTTTATCAGAGACTAGTATTGCAACCCCTGCTTTTTTTTATTCTCCATTTGCTTGGTAGATCTTCCTCCATGCCTTTATTTTTAGCCTATGTATGTGTCTGCATGTGAGATAGATCTCCTGAATACAGCAGACTAATTCAGATCTCCTGAATACAGTCTTGACTCTTTATCCAGTTTACTAGTCTGTGTCTTTTAATTGGAGCATTTAGTCCATTTACATTTAAGGTTAATATTGTTATGTGTGAACTTGATCCTGCCATTATGATATTAACTGTTTATTTTGCTCGTTATTTTATGCAGTTTCTTCCTAGCCTTGATGGTCTTTACATTTTGGCTTGTTTTTGCAATGGCTGGTACCGGTTGTTCCTTTCCATGTTTAGTGCTTCCTTCAGGGTCTCTTGTAAGGCAGGCCTGGTGGTGACAAAATCTCTAAGCATTTGCTTATCTGTAAAGGATTTTATTTCTCCTTCACTTATGAAACTTAGTTTGGCTGGATATGAAATTCTGGGTTTAAAATTCTTTTCTTTAAGAATGTTGAGTATTGGCTGCCACTCTCTTCTGGCTTGTGAGCCATTGATTCTTAGGGGTTATTGTTACCACAGCATAATTACCCTATCCTAATCAACACAAGGGACATTGAGTGAGAACCTTCAAAAGCTGCCAGAAGTACTCCTCAGGCCCAACTTGACAAATCTGCCAGTCCCAGAGACTGGGGCCAAGTAAGAATTCTCCTCTCTTGCTCCTTCATTACTCTAGCTCTGTCAAAATTCTGGAATACCTTGGCTGGAAGGAGGGAGATGATGGACATCTACTGGTGCTCATAATTCTGATTATTATCTGGAACTGGATAACCTAAAACTACTGCCTCGAGATTGTGTTGGCAATGTAATGTGATCATAAGGATGTTTATTGCCTGAAAGTGACCAGAAAAGACAGGAGCCTGCCAGACCCAGTGGTGAGGCAAACACTTTTCCCTATCTCTCCAACTATTAAAAAACAAAACAAAACTAAGCAAATTAAATCAAAATAGAACAATCTCAAATTTCTCTCCATGAAGTAGAATTATATGAAAGTGGGAAACAATTTTAAAAATTAGAATCTTAAGTTTATCGTTTGCACTGTGCTTAACCAGCTACATGAATAAAGACAACAGATTTTAAACTAAAATTTTAAGTTAACTTCAGAACTAAAGTTTATTTTTAAATGCAAATGAATTGATGACACTTATATCTTACATTTATACATAAGAACAAAATTAGATATTAAATTTTAAACATTAGGGCAGTGGTTTATTTGTTTGTTTCAGTTACTGGGTGTGTTGTGTGATAGCAGGAGGCTGAAATACAAAGATTTGTGGTGGGAAACACTGACTGGCTTTAAGCACAATCCTGAGAGTCGACATTCTTCTGCAATCTTGTCTTCTACTAAAAGGCCTCATGATCTTGGGCAATTCCCCTGACTTTCTATGTTCTACTTTCCTCATCTATTAGCTGAGGGTGACTAACTCTGACTCTTCAGGTTTATGTGAGGAGTATCTAATTAAAAGTCTTGAAAATGTAAAATGCTCTCTATATATTAAATGGCAGTAGTTTTACATCTTCTCTGTGAAAATTAGAGGATTACTAAAATGGATAATTTTGTACTCTTATTTCTCTAAAATGGAAATAATCATACTCTAAATAGGGAATGTCAATTTATTATTTCAAAAATTTAAAAAATATACCTTAAATACTGAAAATTTAGTTTATGCTCACATTGATGATTTTTCAGATAGTCAATTCAAAATAAAATCTTGCTATGCATATTTTTAATAATAGTATAAATTTCAAGGAGCTTGCATATTTATTACTTTAATTGAACCACAGAATTGTAGGTTAGGAAGAAACTTTAACCAACATCTAGTATGGTGCCATTTTCCTCCTTTTTCCAAGTATGTGATCAGAGGTCACGAGATGTTCACTAATGTTTTTAGCTATTATACAGCTTAGCTATTATATAGCTAATTCATCTGATACTTTAGTAAATCCTCTGAGATAGGCAGGATATTTTTCTGTCTTCATTTTCTAAATAATTAATTTGGTTCAAAATATTTTGAAGATTTTAGACAAAAGTCTCAATTTTGGATTAAGAAGCAGAGATAGGGAGGTGAATTGGCTTGCATGCAGGATTATGGGCAGACTTGGCAGAGGAAGCACAGGTTTTTTGACTCTTAATTCTGGTGTTCTTTCCATTCCACTTAGGTGCAATTAATTCTGCCTGTCATATTAGGCTCTTAAATTGAGGTCTAAGCTGTGTACCCTGCAGTTTAAGTTCATATCACATATCTTGGGGCTGGTAGAGTTTGACAGGAAAAATAAATGACTGGCTTTTGTCTAGGTTGGCACAAGAAGAGTACGATCCTTCGGCTGTTGCGAAACAACTTTCAGTCGAATCAGAGAGAGATTTGAGAAGTAGTTGCTTGAATATTGAACATGAAGCTGAAGGACAATTGGGTGCCTCAAGGTAGGGCTTAAAATTTCTGACTCTGTTCTCTTTACACCTGTGTTGGAGACCTTTAGGAAAAAAAAAAGCAGCTATGAGAAACCAACTGTAGCAGCAACAATAAAGCTAGATCACAGTTTCTTGATGAAGATGAGAGGATGGTTGTGTGGAACCTCAATCTGTTGTGTAAAATATGCTTCCTTCTGCTCTCTCGGGTGCAGAGAGTGTTGCAATGAAGGGTTAATTGACCATGGTGGAAAAGAGAGAAACATTTTGAGATTTGTGGATTACTCAGATGTAATAGTGACTTGCACATATTCCTCATGGTGTTGTATACAAATGGATCAGCAAGAATCAGATACTACACATCACAGATAAAATCCATAGCAACCAGAAAGCAAGGTCGTCGTGTGAAAAATAGGGGATGGAATTTTATGGACATTATTCAGACCACCTGGCCTTCTTACACCCACGTTGACACAAAGAAAGAGGACGTGAAGCTGAAGGACAATTGGGTGCCTCAAGGTACCTGTCTTGCAGAACTATAGTCCTAATGATTCAGTTGGTGGAAGGGAACAATGGAATCACAGATTCTGTGTTTGCACAGCCATGGAGTACTGGAAGACCTTTGCATGTCTAGGGATGCTGATGTGGGTGGTATATTGATTCTGGTAATGATGATGAAATGATGACCATTCTCATTCATTAGCAGAAATTTTATCTAACCTAAAAATGTTTTTAAAAAAACCTAACCATTGTCTTATCTTTCATAGCATACTGTGAGATTGACTATGAAGATGAACATTAGGGAAATGAAGATGGATTAATGTTCTTGGCAGTCTCCACCAACTCCTGACTTTCATGGGCAGTCTTACTTCTTGTTGATCTATTAGTTACTTTCTGGCTCTTAAGTCTTATGCTCCTCTGTGAGGCCTGTTAAGAGGGATGGGATATATTTGTAGGTAGAAGACTAGGGTGAAGAATGGAAGTTGAAGACTTCCATTCCATTACCATAGAAAGTAATCTAGGGATATAATAATGGACTGTTTAGGGGTATAGTACAATGGTCCATCCCTGAACAAAGAATATGCTATAGGTTTGCTAATTTTACTTGTTCAGGGTATTTCCAAATTATTGAATTTTTGTTTGTTCATTTTCCATAAGTGAAAGTCAACATCAAAATGTTCCTGATGCTTGCAGGTATGTTTCCTTACTACTGTGCTCCCTAACTGGCGATCTCTTTGACTCAGCCATCTTCCAAAGCTTGTTTAAGGCCATAATTGGGGTAATTAATGTTAAGAATAAATATTCTTTCATTAAAAAGAAACATTATTTAACTCATTTTCCTTATGTGTCACTTAATATTGTTAAGTGACCAATTAATTTTTAATTATTTCAAATAAAATCTAATTGTATTTTAATGTCATATAGGTAGATTTTTCAAATATGTGTGTTCACATTTATATTTAGAAGTATTCAACCAATCATCTAACTAGATATTAAAAACTTTGTATGCACTTTTCAAGATCTTTATCTTTGTATGGAAAGCCAAGCTGCTGAAACAAATATATTCCCAAGAGTTCTATAACTGGTTAAAGCTCTACAGGACCATCAATAACCAAACATGTGCTGCAGTTGCCTGGGGGCATCGTAAGGTTGTTATTTAAATTAAAGTTGTTTCTTATTACTTGGGGAAAAATACTGACACAAATCTAAATCAGATGGGTCATTGTGCATTTTAATGAAAAGCTTTTCTAATATGTAAATAAGTCTAGCAGAATATCCTCAATACTATATGATCAACAATGTATAGGGATCCTCAAAGGATCTGGTGTTCTATACCATGCCCACTGGCCAAAGAACAGTTACCTAATGTTCTCTAAGAGACTTTACAGATTATACTGTGCGATATGGTTTGAACTCATATTTTAGCTGACTCCGTGCACAGTGCTTTAATATTGTCTTCTACCCTGCATTTTTCTCAGTCGCAAATAATTCTGGCTCACCTGGATTCAAATTCTTGTAGACTTGATGCAATCCAACTACCTAAGAACCAAGTGCCCAAGAAACAACTTTCCAGGCTCAAAAAGGTGTCACTCACTGGCTGTCATAATTCCTGAAATTTCTATCAGTATATCACTATAATCATTCTATTAGTATAAGCTGATGGCTCCTCTAAAGTGTGAGTATATTACCTGCAAAGGGTAACAAATTAGCATATTAAATTTATTATCAACATGAGATGATACTATAGTATGGGCAGCACCCACTCATTTACCCCTAATTTTATGTGTCCCTGCCTAAGAAACAACTCTGCTTCCAGTCTTGCTACCTTTGACTGCTCTTTGGAGTGATAGTTTCCACTGTCCCTCCTCATATCTGTTTCCACCTAGGATGAACTGGCCATACAAAGCATATTAAATAGGGAGAGATGATTAAAATAGGAGAAAGGAGAGAGGATATAGGGAAGTTTTACAACACAGATACCTGCTTAGTGAGGGCAAGTCCAAGTTGGATACTATAGGGTGAGACTCCCAACAGCCATGTGGATGGCATGAATATGCCAATAGCTTGAAAAAGGAGCCCCAAATGGATCGGGGCCAGGAGGGTGAGATGACAAAGACAGACTGAACCTTTTACAGTTTTGAGCTTTCTTTGAGTAGACACCAGAGATAGAACAGAACCAGGTGGAGGAAGGAGGCAGGGAATCTAAAATATTTATGAGCTTGATAAGACTGGAAGAGTTTAAAGCACGAGGTGGAGACAAATGAGGGTAGCCTGGAGGGAGGGGTACGAGCAAGAGAGGGCATCTTAAGAGTGCTTCAGAAGAGGTAGTGATGTCACTGGTGCAGGTGTGGATCCAACTTAGACACCCTGTTCTTGTGGGTAAATGCATATTTTCTTTTTACACAGCTGGGTTAAATTACTTCCCCTAGGTCATTCAATTAATCACTTGGAGAGCAAGGAATAGAATCCAGCTCTCAAGGTTCGCATTTCACATCTGGAGCAGGCAAACTAGGGTTCTCCTTTCTGAAACACACTCTCTCTCTCTTTTTTTTTTTTTAAAGTCTTTTGCAAATCAGTGAAGTTTTGAGCTCCTTTATAAAGAACTTATGAAATCCTGTTACTATTTGCGTGATTTAAAATTAAGGTGGTTAGTACAAAAAATCACTAAAAATTGCTTTTTGGTTTATCTTCCATTCAAAAATTTAAAATATCTGTCAAAATTTATTTGATTTTTCCCTGCAGATTTCAAGTTATTGTTCTGGGGATATGGAAGAAAAATGAGTTACAGATCTGAAAAAGCAGTGTGTGCGGAGCTTAACTGCTGCATGACTGATTGTGTGATATATTGCTCTTTTCACTAATAACCACAAAGCAGGTAGAGGCATGGCAGACTAATTTGGTTTATATGTCCAGCTGTAAGGCTAGACACTGCATCATTCTTTTCAGAAACCAGTGACTTTAGGCATGTGGAACTCGTAGTCATGACAACAATAAACCAGCTTTGAGTCTGAGTTTCAGCTCAGAAACTGCCTTGTCTCCATTACTTCCTGCTCATGACCTGACTTTTCTTACTCTCTGGGGCTGGGGGCTGGGGATTTATGAAAGATCTATTGAACAGAGCTCCAGTATGTGTTTAATGCTTAAAATGTCTCGGTTGAAAGTTTTGCTTGCACAGATGGCTAAAGGCTGGAAGGAGGATAGATCAATCATTATTATAGCTAATGACACGGTTATAAGGGCATACACAAAGGTGAGCTGATTTGGAAAATGGGAAAAGGCAATGTGAAAAGAGGGACTTGGAAGCATTGCTTTGAATAACATAAAAGTGGTTATCGCAAATAAAATTTTATTTTAAATACATAAGGGAATTTATGATTCTGAGAGGACCTATCCAAAAGGTAAAATGAATAATCAAACAAAAATTAATACACAAAATTAAGTGAGTGTGTATATATGTATTTATGCAGTTTTTAAACCTGAACAATTAGCAGAAGCTCATGGCAAAATCTACAAGTGTTCATTTTAGTGTTTCACTAGTTTAATGGAATTGATAGCGACTGCCTTCAGAGACAGTGTAGCTCAGTGACAAAAGCATTGAACCTCTGGGTTCAATGGTCTTCATCTAAATATCAACTGTAATATTGGGAAGCTGTCTAAACTATACAAAGTCTCTCAATATTCTGCACTAAAGAGAAATAATGTGATTTGCACTTCAAAGGGTTGGTTGTTGGTGAAATGAGATAATGGAGGAGAAAGCTTAGCTCAGTGCCCTGGATAGAGGGAACCCTCAGTAACAGGTAGCTGTCAATGTTGGTTCTATTGGTGGTGTTGCTAATAGGGTTTGTCATTAATTGAAATCTGTCCTTCATGTGATTATCGTGGTTGAACTCTATCATTACAGAGGCCTGATCATAGCCATAGGAAGACTTATTTTCTTTCTGGAGAGACATTCTCTGGCTTTGCTATTTTCTTTGTATAATCTAGATTGTAAGGAGGGTAGACAGTGGCTAGAGAAGGCATTGAATGCCAGACTGAACTGCCAACATAAAAGGTGTGTCTGGAAACTTTTGTGCCTTTTAACTGCCTGGTTGTGTTTCTCCCATCACCCAACAAGAAGTGAGAAATTCTACCACCAATTTTGTTTCATTTTCCTTAGCACATTGGCCTAGTTCTATATGACTGCCTTTTTTAAAGCTCTTATTTTCCAGCAAGTTACCCCTACAAGCCAATAGACAGAGACATAAGACACGAATCAAACCCTAGATAGAAGCCAAGTGCTTCCTTTCTTTTCTGTGTGCTGAGAAACTGAATGATGTACTTTCCCTGAGATGAGCTTCATGATTGTGTGATCATGTGGTTAAACTTGGTAACCGACATGCTCCCTGGAGGCTAGCTTTCCCCCATCACCTTGTACAGTTTGGCTCATCATGTAAAAATCTGATCAAGTAAATTCAATTATTAAGTTATAATTGGAGAAATCATGAACCATTAACTGATTACATATTTTTTCTTATTATAAGAGTTTAACATTGTCACAAACAATTAAATTTCTCTTTACATTGTTCCCAGAGCAGCAGTTATAATTTATAGCAATATGATTGTTTTCTAAAATGTATAATTAGATCACATTTTCCTATTAGAAGGTTTATGAGAAAAGGAAATTTTTGTATGCCCCTCATTGCATGAGAGAGTTAATATACCTCCAGAGAAGAAGAGAGATATTATTTTTCAATAGTCATATTAATTTTAGAAATATTTAAATTGAGTAAAATAATGGGGTGATTAATATGAGGGAAATGTAAACACTGTCACATTAGATATTTGAATATGTAAAATAAATACATATTATGTAATTAATGTATGGCAGAAAAGATGTAATTGAGTGACTAACTTCTCTGGATATCCTAGGTGTTACTGAAAAGTGTAATTACATACTTATGAATGACCATTAAAATAGCATTATTACAAAAATATTTTTCATACAAAATAATTTTGTACTGATAGCTTTTTGAACATCTTTTAATAAAATTGAGTGAGATAAAAATACAGCCAAAGTTGGAAGATTTTCTGCTTTGTCTTAAGGTCTTGTAATTTCATACATACTGGTCCTAATGTCTCTAAGCTTTAGAGATTTTTTTAAAGCCCAGGTCATTTTTCCTAAGTTAGACTGTTTAGTCTATGCAAAAGATAAATCTTCTGAAGATTCAAAATCTTTAAACATGCTCAGAAGAAACAATTGTCTCTCTAGGAGTTCCTTCTCGGAATATTCCTGTCTCTTCAATATTGGTTTATTTTTGTTAGTGCTCACAAATGTTGCTGATAAAGCTGTTTCGAGTAAGGAAATAGAAACAATGAAAAAATAAATCTGCTTCTTAAAATGTAACAGAAGGCTGATTCATCAAATATAGCTTAATGTTTGTGATGTACTTAACAGCAGAGAGCTCCAGAGTTTTTCCTGGTAGAAATATAGAAATATTTATAACAAAAAGCCAGATTCTTCCCCTTGGAATTCTCTATGGATCTCTCTCAAGCACCAGGGAAAAACCAGTATCCAGGAATACACAGTCAAAGTAAACTTTTACTCCACAGTTTGGTCATATATTTTTATTTATTTATTTTTAAAAGACCTATTTTTTTTACTAATAAGTACAATAAATGAATTTGTAGAGAAAATTCAAGTTCTTCAATTTAGCAGCCAATTTTCCTAACATGGGCTGGAACTAAAAACACTATATCATCTAGTTTGCAACAAACTTTCTGCAGTTAAAGATACTAATTGCAATGATTCATCATAATTCATTGTCAAGATTTGACATAAAAGAGCTGGGATGATTTATTTTTAGTTTACGTAGGTCTATATTGTGATTTCAGTAAATGTTCACTCACATTATACACAGGCTTATTATTTCTCTACTATTATCATTATGCTCTGAAAATTTCAAATGATTTCCTGTTTATTTTTCATTGTTTACCTGTCTAGTATTGTCACTGGTAAATGTGAAATAGGGTGGGTTTTTGTTTTCTTTTCTTCTCACTGACCTTATCTTTTACATATTCTGATTATTCTTGAACCAGTAGCTTAAGGATAGATGCAAAAGTGATGAGAGTTTGACTTAGCTTTGGCTTTTATTATCGGATACCCACAAGGAAATAAAGCTTTGATCTACTTCCTTGGAAAGTTAATCCCGGTGATTATGTGGAGATGTGTGCAGTGTTAGCTACAGGGATATACATCTTTAATCTCTTGGCGTTGAATACTTAATCCAGTTCAGATTCTTGGCAAGGAGATTTAAAGAAAGAACAAAATAATTACACTCTTCATGGGCTTTGTTTTCTGGAATGAATATTTGGTAACTCTGCTTGGTCTTTTACAGTTTAACTGGAGTGCTTAGGAAAATAGGTTTGTGTTTACTTGGAGTGATGTAAAAGCTGATTTTTGTGGTCCTTGCTAGGTAAATTTAAAGTATGTCTGTTAACCGAGGGGCATTTTGGGTAGGGCTTTTGGGGCATTTTGGGTAGGGCTTTTACTCTTCAGCTTGTTTATTTTGGAAGAGTGAAGGTTGAATAGAGAATGCACTATTTCCAGTGGAATAATTTCAGTTATTCTAGAACTGGAACTACTCATTAAAAAGTGTTCATCTTTTCTTCATGTAAATAAAAACTTCATATGCCATTGCAGGCCATAAAAATGCCCGCTAAAGCCGTGGTGGCGGGCGCCTGTAGTCCCAGCTACTCAGGAGGCTGAGGCAGGAGAATGGCGTGAACCCGGAACCCGGGAGGCGGAGCTTGCAGTGAGCTGAGATCCGGCCACTGCACTCCAGCCTGGGCGACAGAGCAAGACTCCGTCTCAAAAAAAAAAAAAAAAAAAAAAAAAAATGCCCGCTAAATTTAAATGTAACACAGCTTCATTAGAAAAAGTTCTTAATCGTATTTATTTTTTAAAATGCTACTCCAACTTATTGAGAAAATGTGAATTAGGTTAAAATATATTTAAACAAATGTTATTAGGTAACCCATTAGTTCAAATAATATATGTTTTCTTTTGGTTTACATTACACATTATAATTCATAACTACATATCTAAAATGGGAGATAGAAAACAATAGGAATCTTGTCAACCTTATGTAAACATTAAAATATTCATGATGCCTTAATCCAGTAGATATAAAGTTAATATTTTTTTCCAATTAGTATTATAAAATTTTTCTGCATATTAATCCTTATTATGCATAAATATAATCTTATACCTGCATAATATGCCATCAAATTTATTACCAGAATTTACTTGACTACTCTTCAAGTTTTCTTTCTCTATTATGAATAATGCCAGAACTTATTTGTATTGAAAATATGAAATGCTAGCAAAGTGAAGAACATCATTTTATTATTTATGCTAAATCTTTATCGTATTAAAAGAAGATATAAACAGACCTGTTACAAATTAATCCTGATATCAGAACAAGGATGAGTGAAATTTTGCACAGGTCTCACTCATTTTTAAATTAATAATCCATATTTGAGTATTTTTATTGGGTATTTTATATTGACATATAAAACAAGTATTTACATAATTTGACTTTTACTTAGAAGTAATTCTTAGTTACTAATATATCAGCAATTTGCTAGTAATTCAAGTTCAGCCATTTATGTTAATGCATCACAAACAGAAGTAGCCTTTCTTCTTCCCCCTTTCCTTAAGTAGTATAGCTCTCGTTTCTTCTGTGATTTAGGCCCCAAAGCTTTGTGTCCTTTTTAATTACCTTCTAAAAGTACATGTTCCCAATGAGGTAAAATTAAATCTTCATAATTGTGTCTCAGTAATGAATAGAATCACAACTGGGCAATAGTTGGGTAAAAGTTTTTGGGTCATTTGGGAGAAGACATGTTTGATTTTACATCTTATCAAAATATATTTTTTAAAGAATTCCTGAAATACTCCCTGGAAAATATGTCTCCAGAGTTTTCATAGATTTTCAAAACAGTTTTCAGGGTGGGCACATATACATTAAGAATATATTTGAAGCTATGTTGCTTTTCTGGACCCTCTCTAAAGGAAGAATTTAAGAAGGTGTTTAGGTTGTGTTAGTTTAGTTTTGCTTTTAAACTGAATTGATAGAATACTCTGGCATTAGGCAGACAAAGAATAAATTTTGTTTGTAATTAGCTCTTAGTATTCCTTTCTTAGATAGCTTTGCTTCCTGTGATTTACCTACCCTGTTCAATGCCAATTTACAGAGGTGAGTGACCTGGCTATGTCTGTATTTTTTATGCAGGAACTTTCCCAAGAGTTGAGAGAATAAAATTCTCAAGAACAACATTTCATCCAACATAAAACTTTCCCTTTTTGAAGCCAACGTTAATGTTGTAGGGGATGCCTGGCTTAGGCAAAAGCATTCTGTCTCTGTCTCTTGATCCATGTCCATGGCTCTCTGTACATAACCTGTGTAAGGTGTGTAGTGGTTTCAGGAGAAGAGGGGCAGTTGATAGGGAATAAAAGGTTCATGTTGAACAGGAGTAACCCATGCCAGGTAAAGGAAGATTAACCTCATTCTTAGAATATGTGTTTTTCCTCAACTCACAATGAAAAATCATTTCATGGATAAGAAGAGTGTCGATCCTCGTCACGGAACCTTTTGAAGTCATCATTTATAGTGCTTGTTTGAGTATTGTTATCCTTTCTCTCTGGATAATGCAAAATCTTTAGTGTGCTTGGATTTCCATGGCCAACTCTATAAGAATTTAGATCAGTGTTGCTCAAAGTGGGGACAAAGGATCCACGTGGGCCCCAGAACTGTTTGTTAGTACCTGATGATGAGATAAAAAGTTGGGGTCAGAATTGCTAAGCACATTGTTTATTCATTTGATGATTTTTACATAGCTAGACTTTCTTGATTATTTCCTGGAGTGCTGGAAACAAACAAAGACAGGTTACCTTGAGTAGCAGTTATTTAGATCTTTCAGCCTCTGTATTAATGTTAAATATGTAAAAACATATAAGTACTTGTGAAAAGATGAATGTTTGCTGATAAAACTGTACAGGAGCCTGGAGGGTCAGAGATCCTGGGCCTTAGTTTAGACCCTGGTGCCTACCAACTGTGAGACCTGAAACAACCATCTCTGGATTTCTTCATTTGCAAAGTGGGCTGGAATTGTTCTGGATTAAACATTTTTATGACATGCAAAAAATTTAAAGGAATGAGTGCATTGAAGCATTACATTCTCACATCTGGACTCATATTGTTCACTTATTACTATTGACCATTGATTGAATGAGAGGACAGGGGCTAAATGTGTTGAGTTTAACATTTAATTTAGATACTCCACAACTCTTATCCCTTGAATATTTCCCATCTTTAAATGCACACTTTGGTAGGCCAGAAATTCTTCTTGTGGTCATAGTGTGTCTTCATTGCTATAATAGTGTTCTGGGATTCAATCTGTGAGTTAAGAAATATACTCTAGCCAAAAATCTCATTTATTTCCATACCACTGTTATGAAGAACCATGGCAACATCTGTTTTCTTTTTCACAAATCCACAAGACCTAGCAACTTTTAATCTGCGGAAGAATATATTAAAAGTTGACAATCTTTTTCTGCACTGCTGTGTATAGTAAAACCGTCCTCATTTACTCATTTTTTACTCACAACAATAACAATGTAAGTAGGTATTGCAGATATTTCAGTGATACTTCAAACACGATCTTTTCCATGAGGCAAACAGAACCAAATGCAAAGTTGAAAAAAATTAAGAAAAGGTATTTTCCTAGAAACAGAAATAGGATTTCAAGTGATTTGTTTTGGGAGAAGCTTGCAACGTTACCAAAAATTAACATAAGTAAATTTGTTTCTTTTTATTAAACAGAAATATCATTCAATAAGCTGGTCAACTAATGTCATTCTAATCTGGGGTTGGGGGCGGTTTTCCAGGATGTATCTGGGGGCATGTGTGTGTGTGAGTTTGCATTATTGTCCCTCTCCTTCCTCCATCCCTCTCAGTAATCTGTCACCATCCCCTGGGTTGAATGCATTGGAGCCTCTTTTTTTTTTTTTTTTTTTAACCGAGATGGAGTCTCACTCTGTTGCCCAGGCTGGAGAGTGTAGTGGCACAACCTTGGCTCACTGCAACCTCCGCTTCCCAGGTTCAAGCGATTCTCCTGCCTCAGCCTTCTGAGTAGCTGGGACTACAAGCAAGCGCCACCATGCCTGGCTAATCTTTGTACTTGTAGTAAAGACGAGGCTTCACCATGTTGGCTAGGCTGGTCTTGAACTCCTGACCTCAGGTGATCCACCCATTTCGGCCTTCCAAAGTGCTGGGACTACAGGCATGAGCCACCACGCCCAGGCGGAGCCTCTCTTTAGTGTTCCAGATGCCTCCGTAATGTAGGACTATTTTCCAATTCCTTTTCTCCCTAATTGTGTCCATAGTACATCCCACAAGTCCAAGTTGACCACTATTCCAGATCTCTTCTCCAACACCACATCCCTGTTCCTTTGGTATCTTTCCGTCTAAAGCCTTTTGCCTAAATTGCTTACTTACTCATTTCCAACTCAAATTTGAAGTTAACAAGCTGTTATAGGTTTAACCCACTGCTGTATTTTGACAAGATAGGTGCTCACATGAATATTTGTTGAGTTAAATTATTTAAATACAATCTGCCAAAATCTGGGTCAGCTTCCGCTTTCTTGATATCAGATTCCTAACACTTCAGTTGGATGTGCTAGCTATCTCCTTTAGACATATACAGCATTTTCCTTGAACACATCTTGTGACATTTATTACTAGTATCATGTTAAAAACACAGGATTTGTTGTCAGGCAGAAGTTTACACCTCGGCTGTCAAATCTTGAGTGTGTTATTTAATTTCTCAAGGATACAGTATGTTCTGTCAGGTCAGGATGTTCATGCCTACCTTGTACATTTCCATGAAGATTACATGGCATAATATGTATGCAAAGTGCTTTGCTTCCTGTAAGCATTTCATCATAATAATAGCAAACACTTGTACATACTTACGTTCCAGGCACTGTTTTAAATTCTTTATGTTTAATAACTCATTTGTTCCTCACCACACAATGAAACAGACACTATTCTCCCTGTTTCCCACCTGAGGAAACTAAATCACAGAAGGATAAATTATCTTTCCAAGCACACAGACCTGGCTGGCCGTAAGAGTCAGGATTAAAACCAGGGTATCTGGGCTGTGCATTTAGCCACTCTGCTACACAGCTGCTCAGGAGTTGTGTACTATTCTCTCCTCCTTATCATAAGGAAGCATGTAATGTAATGGAAAGTGTCATGAAACTTGAATTTTACTTCTGGATTATCAGCAGCTGTTTACTCTTGGGCAAGTCATTTATTCTCTGTAAGCCATAGTTCAGTATTCTTGTCTAGGAAAAAAAGGATTTGAGTAGCAAACACCTTCTTTTTGTCTTCCTAGCATTCTTTTTTGGGGGAATTGCCCCTCTCCAAATGTATTCCAGAAGGACTGTCAGTCACTGTCAGTGGCCATCAGCTCCCCTACTGCAGGACTTCCTATTCCCAGACACAGAGATGGTCTGTGACTCCCCTGGGTTGAGCATATGAACGATGCAGGATTAGAATAGTGTGTATTTGTGGCCGGGCGCGGTGGCTCACGCCTGTAATCCCAGCACTTTTGGAGGCCGAGGCGGGCAGATCACGAGCTCAGGAGATAGAGACCATCCTGGCCAACATGGTGAAACCCTATCTCTACTAAAAATACAAAAATTAGCTGGGCATAGTGGTGCACGCCTGTAATCCCAGCTACTCAGGAGGCTGAGGCAGGACAATCACTTGAACCTGGGAGGCAGAGGTTGCAGTGAGCTGAGATTGACCACTGCACTCCAGCCTGGTAACAGAGTGAGACTCAGTCTCAAAATAAATAAATAAATAAATAAATAAATAAATAAATAAATAAATAATAAAATAAAAAGAATAGTCTGTATTTCTAAACTGTATGGAACTGGGAGAAAGCAAGCCCTTTTGTATTTTTCAAAATACATAAGCTGAAATAATCATGAAGGCATGAAGCGGTCAGGGACCATCTCTGCCACCAGATGGAGACAATTTGCTTGAGACAGAATCCGAAACAAAGAAAGCAGAGATGTGAAATGTGGTTTGGGTGGAGAGAGATTGAGAGAGAGAGAGAATGACCATTATGACAATGAGTTTGGTACCTGGATTCAGCTATATCTGAAGTCAATCTACTGCTATACTTTTCAGTTTTGTGATCCAATAAAACACTTGTCTCCCCTACAGACAAGTTTGAGTTGGCTTTCTTTCATTTGCAAGAGGAAAAGTTCTTATTCACATCGACTTAAGGAGATCATCTCCCTTTTAACTACAGTGTTCTGTAACCTTAAGTTTCATTATATCTTTGCAGTCATAAAGAAATATATTTTTGAACAGATATTTAATGAATTTTTAAAAAATAAATTGCGTTTATTTATTAAAAAATAAATACGCGTTATGTTGAGCGTATGTAATTCAGGATAAAAATAGGTGTACCTGGGATCCTGAACATATATTTTAAATAACTTTTATAGTTTCTTAGTGATTGACTACTTTGATCATGATCTAAAATAATTTAAAGCCAATGTTTCATTGGCTTAGATATTTTTCTTAACCAGCTGACTTCTTCTAAACCTTGTTTGGAAAGTCAACACTCTAGAGGACTGATGCAAATTAAAGTGTTTTCCTGGGCACAGAGATAAGTCTCTTCCTGAAATCACAAGCAAAACAGAAGATAGAATTGTTGAGGGTTGAGTAGGATGTAAAGGGAATTTCCAGTCATTGCCTCTGTAAAATAATATACGGTCAGAAAGTTCAAAGGGGCTCTGGGAAGGAAAGAACAGAATGACTCCCTCAATCAGAATTGTATCCATTTCATGTTAAAACTACCTAACTACTTTCAATTTGATGCATATGTATTATACATATACCTACTGCTGCTTACATTCAAATGTATTCATATACTTAGAACCACATGCAACGATCCCCTCTGCAATTATCCACAAATTAATCCTCCAAAAAGAAAGCAAGCTCTCTTAAATCTCTCCCATGTGCCAGGAAGTATGCTAAATGCTTTCTACATTATCTCATAATTCTCTCAACAGAGATATGAGATAGATAAGATCACCTCTCCCATTTTATAGATGGTGAAATCGAGACTTAGAGTTTAAATAACTTGCTCAAAGTCTCACACCTAGGAAGCAGTTTAAGTCATTCTGGCTTTAAATACTCAACTTTAATCACTGTGCTGTGTTGCCCCTCCCAGGTCTAATTTGTTTTAAAGATAAAAATACAGAGATATTGCCTGCCCAACAAAACAGGTTGTAAAGTTTAGTATTCTTGGAATGAGGCAAAAGGAGTAGGTATATGGTACATGGGAAAAGAATCAAGTTATAAACATTTAGGAGGCTAATATTGGAAAAAAGACCAAGACACATATTCCCTTCCTAGAAGTGATAAATCCTATTTACTGAGACTTAGTTTATTTTATGTAAATTTTATGTTTAACATGAACTCATAGTTTCACAGCTCAAACCTGTTTGGCTGCTAACATCCTCCTTAGAGCTCTGGCAGCCAGAAAGTAAGCCAAACAGCAAAGCAATGCATGCTACAGCCTGCCAGATGCAGCTGCTGAAATCTAGCAGCAGATTTAGTGTTTCCTGTAGAGGCCTCCTAAAAACAAAAGTTCCCAGCTTGTCTATATGTGACCAGCTTATGTTTCCATGATGCCTTGAACCATAGCTTTTTAGGGGTCATTTCATTTCATAAACATTGTTCTGACTCTATAGGGTTGCATTCACACAGCCATGCTCATGAATATAATGAAATTTGATTTTTAAGTGGAAAATATATTGTTTATTATTAGCTTACAAACTGGACTTTTCCAAATCATGCAAAAGGTGAGGACAATGTTTGATGCAACGTTCATCCATTTACTGAGGTGATGGAGACGAGGTAATGCTTACTGATGAGATGAAACTTTAAATGCCTTGAAAATGTGGGAGGTCTTTGTGAGACTAAGCAAGGAATTCCATATAGCACAACACACACAGTGTTAGCTGCCCACATCTGTGTGTGGCTCAAGCAGAAATAGTGATGGAGTCTCTTAGAGCTAGGGATTGGTTCCCAATGGCCTCACCCCAAAGAGTTATATAAGCTTTGGGGAATAGCTTTAGTGTAATTGCATATGTGGTTCTTTTTTATGACGTCAATCGAAGAGCCGATTCAATGTTACCGAACCTTGGATTTTTGGCTCAAACACTTCTTTAAAAGTTTAGAAGAGCAATATTTCCTTATATCTAGCTTAATGTATTTGTTACATAAGCTTCTATAGAATGAGGTTATGTGAAAACATACTTGATATTTTTACCTAGCAAGTGTGTTAATAATTTGAGGCATTATGCTTTATTTTTGTTAACATTTACTGAAAGCTGTCTATATATTAGGCATATAATATATATTTACTCTCCATGTAACGTTTAGTGCATTTTATTCCTTTGCTCCCTTTGCTGCTGTCTCCCTATACTAGAATGTAAGCACTACGAGGGGAAGGAGTTATGTCTGTTTTATCCAGTGATAAATCCTAAGCACCTCCAATCATGATTGGCTCAGTTAGGTTTTTAATAAATATGTTTTGTACAAATGAACAGGGAGTATACTCAGGGTTTTATAGACATATCTCTTTGAATCTTCATCTCAACCCATATAAGCATGGTATGTTTTCATTCCTATTCACTGATAAGGAAAATGAGGCTTTGAGAATTTAAATAAAAATTTCTCAAGTCCATATAGCAGATAAATTATCAGCCTGAAATCAATTATTGAATTCTTTCTCCAAACTCCATGTTTCTGATTTCTGGTGTCTGTTCTCCTTTTAAGCAAATTCTATGTAAAATCTGAGTTACACGACTAAAATGTCTGGTTCTCTTCTGGATAAAGAAAGTCCCGGGGGTGGGGGGGTGGGGGGGGAGGAGAAGGGTTGTTGTGGTCCTAGAACCCCAGGGGCTTTCTGGGGTGCATCACTGTCTTTGCCACCTAGTCTGACTGTCAGAAGGCTGGGGAAGAGGTCATCATTTTGGGGTTCCTCTTTTACTTATCTGACAGTGAAACGGCTGTGGAGAAGAAAGAACCAGGCACCTAGTGAAGCCTTAAGAAATCATTCCTAGCCCTGTCTCTCGATTTCTTCATCAGCTTGGGTGTGTCTGTGTTCTTGAAAATGCACAGGTTTGAACAGGGCATGTTTGTGGTTTAGATTTAAAGAGGAAGGAAAAAAGAGAAAAGGACTGAAGAAAAAGTAAGGCAAATAAAGGATATGAGTGCCTCCAACAACGAGGAAAAATAAAGTTATAAAAACAAATACTAAGAACGGTATATTCATTAGAAGCTATTCTCCTTCTAGAACAGGAGAAAAATTCACCATAACATTGGTACCAAAATGTGCGGTCAAATCTTCCTAGAACCCTGGGGTCGTGAGTGTTTCACCAGCCACTTGCTGCTGTCTTTCTGATCTGCCTATTAGTCTTATGCACTTGATCATTCTCCTCTACCTCCCCCTTGTTCTTTTGTTCATGGTTTTGCACCTCTTGAATGGGAAGTCTGAGTGATGACTCAGACATACTAAGACACATTTTATGCCTTAAAGAGTTTTTAAAAATGACATGTAGACACTACCATGCTTTTCCTAAAAACAGAATTATTTTGCCTGGAATTCTGTGTTGAAAAAGGTGAAGATGCACTAATAAATACCTGATGCCTAGTACCTTGACCTTCTCTTTGGGAACCAAGATCTAGCTTGAATATTATCTGTGACCTTTTAGGTTATTTAACTAAACTGAATAATTAAAAGTTTTTTATTGTTCAGTAACATGAAAGTGGGGTATGCACTTGAGAGGTGGACGGAAAGCGAAAAGAATGAACATAAGAAGGTTATTATTTCCTCTTCAAATAATATTCCCAAAGACTCATAACATTGTGATTGCTAGCATGATACACAACTGTGACTGTCAGCACTGGCTGCCATTACCTGGGGAGATTTTTAAAAAATGCTTACACGTGGGTCCACCCCAAGCAAATTAAATCAATCTCTAGCAGAGAGGCTTGGGCACTGAAATTTTGTGAAAGCTTCCCAGGTGATTATAATATGCAGCTAGGACTGACAGCCTACCTGGAGGAGAACAAGGATTTCATGCTTTAGAGTATGATAAGCCTGTATTTCAATTCCAGATGTGCCACTTTTTGTGCCAACTGACATTGGGCAAGTTTTTGAAACTTCCGCAACTTAAGTTCTTACTCTATGTAAGGAGCCAGTGTGTCTTCATCAGAGGATCATTTTAAAGATAAGATGAGAAAACATATGTGATATAGCTAGTATAGTACCTGGCATGTAATTGGTGTTTAATAAATTAGGGTTATCATCACTATCATCATCGTTAGGCTTGGAAGAGACCATTCTTTCTACAGGTAAACATTACATGGTAATGGAGAAGAGCAGACATGCACTGGAGACCACTCCAGCCATCTGCTCTTGTCCAATGGCACATATACTATGAGTATTTCTACTACTTTATCTGATCTATTTTTGAGCCACAGTACTGATCCAAGCTATTCTGACAAGTTTCTACTAATGGATAAAGAGTTCTTAATATTAAGACACTTCTTTCAACAATTAGTTTATTCAATTAATTCTGATTCTACTATTCTTTTGGAACCTTCCAATATGCTAAAAATTTTAAAGAATTTATCCTATTATATTGTAGATTTCATCAGCTTTTGGCAATATTAAAAATCAATTTATTTATTTATTTATTTATTTTTGAGATGGAGTCTCGCTGTGTTGCCCAGTACAGTGGTGTGATCTCAGCTCACTGCAACCTCCACCTCCTGGGTTCAAGCGATTCTCATGCCTCAGCTTCCCGAGTAGCTGGGATTACAGGCACCCGCCATCATGCCCAGCTAATTATTTGTGTGTTTAGTAGAGACAGGGTTTCACCATGTTGGCCAGTTTGGTCTCGAACTCCTGACCTCAAGTGATCTGCCTGCCTCAGTCTCCCAATGTGTTGGGATTACAGGCGTGAGCCACCACTTCCAGCCAAAAATCAATTTTTCTCAGTAACATGTTCAAAATAGATAGGAAGCCATACCACATTTTTGCTCTTTGAATCACAACTTGATCTTGAATCCATTGTCATTAATTCTACCTTCCTCTATGTAAACCAGGCATTTCATTAGCTATGGAGGTACAGACTGGATTAAATGCATCTATAAAACTGGTAAAACCCAAAATACTGTTCACTGTGAATGAGACTCACTTGAAGTAGTAGTCTTGAACAAAATAAATACCCATGACTATTGAATTGAGAGGCACTGCTGTACTGCTTAACAGAAACAAAGTAATTTTCCTAATACTGATTTGTGTACTTAAAAAAATCTACAAATGTGTCAAGGAGAAAGGTTAATCCCCATTTTCCGTATTCTGGAAAGGCAGATAGACTATGATTTTGATAGATGACACCAATGTTCTCACAGGCACTGTTCCTTAAAATCATTTGTGACTTGTGACCAATAAACCAAATGGATCTACTATGTCTTAAACTTAGGATTTACTTTTCAAATCTCTGTCCAATGTTTTGCTTTTCTCAGTGACTCTAGCCTGGCACTAATCTTCATGGTCTTTTGTCTCTTCATCTTAATCTCTGCACCTGCCAATACATTCATACAATTAATCCAGATATCTCTCTTGGTCCTTTTCTTTCCTTATTCATGAATCTTTAATAACACCTTGCATTAGTAATAAAATCCAAATCATGTGAAAAAATGGAAAGAGTTCAACTTACTTGAGTTTGTAGATAAACAGGTCTAGGGTTGGATCCTGGCTTTGTGGCTTTTAGCTCTGAGAATGTGAGTATATATTTTTTTTTCTCTAAGTCTGTTTTGTTGTTTGTAAAATAAAGATAACAATAACTGTCTCAAGGTTGAAATAAGCATTACATGAAATAACTTCTGCAAATCACCTAGTATAGTGTCTGGCCCCTAGGGAAAGCTCAATTAACATCAGTCACTTTTCTGACCCCCTTATTCTAGACCTGACCCACCTTTCCAGTTCTCTCTCTCACTGTGGTCTCCCTATGTCCCTCACACATCCTTACCTCCCTCCCCTGCCTACTGTCACTGTATACATGTGTCTTCCATTCCACTGCTCCTATGGCTTTATTCATCTATATATTCATGAGGTTCTCTTTGTCACAAATGCATGTTTTTAAGTTTCTGATCAGCTCTTCTCTTACATTTTCTTGAGATTTTCAGTCAAAATTGATGTCTAACTCCCTATTCATAATCCTTGTCATACCTTCACTGTAATCTTTCCATTCTATCTTCAGATCCATTCCATGATGGTGTTTGCATCCACCTCCTCCACCTGATTACGAGCCCCTTAAGGGCAGGGGCAGGGCCTTTCTCGTCTTTGTCTGTACCTGCCCATCTCCCACAACACCTTCCAGAGGGCTAGGAAACTTTCTTGAAAAGGAAACACTCAAGAATAATTTTGTGAATATATTAATTAATTATTATATATTGTTATTATATATAATATTATTAATAATTAGCAAATTTATTGTACTGTTGAAGTGATAAAACATTGACATGGGTAGGATGGTAATATGATTATTATTAATTATATAACTAGAAAAATTAATCAAGTCCACTGACCTCAAGTGACTTCCTAGAGGAATACTATGAAAAAAAATTCTCGTGTCTTGAAAGCTGTTATAAAATCCCTTAACAGGCCATGGGGACTAAAGTACACCCAGCAAGCTCACAGCAACACAACACTAAGATTAAGGCAGCAGAAGAAAAATCAAAGGCAAATTGTTGAGATGCAGGATAATGTGTGCATGGCCCAAGAGTATAGGTAATTTAGTTATTCTTATTCCGGCCGGGGGAGTCTGGAGGATAATCATCTCTTCATTCTCACTGTTCGCATGGCTAGTAGAGAAGTAGAATAAATAGAGGAGAGGATAGAATTCTGAGATTAGTACAAACCAGTACTCCATCTTCCTCGATAGCTTATATTAACCATGCCTTTGTCTTCCTCTTGTTTCTATATTTCATGTGTAATAGATCTCTGTAAATAGTATATACTGATTAGGTTTCTCTATCTTATTTTAATTCACTTGATGATGACCTTTAGTTTTTCCATTTAAGTATAAAAATATTGAAAACATTATAATTATTTAATGTTTCCACAGTCAGTCACAGGTTTTTTGCTTTTTGTTTTTTTTTTTTTTTTTTGAATCTTTCATTTACGCTTAGTGGATAGGGTTACCAACCAGCCCAGCTGAGATGAAAGGGTTGTCTGGGACATAGGACTTTCAGTGTCAAAACTGACACAACTTCTAGGGAACCAAAAAGTGTACCATACTAAAGGACTTTTCAACTTTTCAGATAGAAATCTGAATATTGTTTCTTTTGACAAGGTGTTTGCAATCTAGTTGAGGAAATATGATGCATGAAGCCAAATACAGGACAATTCGAGAGAGAATGAAATCTAACATAAATGCTGATGGTGCACAATATAGGGATGCAATGTTTTAGAACTGGGAGTGGCAGGAGGATAATAAGGAGGAAGCTTCTTTGCAAAACTGAGCCTAGAGTGGTAATGCTCAGAAGGCCAGAAGCTTAGAAACTCAAGAGGAAAGGGATGAGGGGTAAACAGAGAAGAGACGTGGGATGAGTATGAAACAGTGAAGAATTTAGCAGCCTGACCTGCGGCTGGTGAGAGTGATCTGAAGTGCTGCAGAAATAAATGGATTCAGTAAATACAAACTGAAATAAAGTCTGACAAGGATGCAGTAGGAGGTAACTTTTGTCTGGTTTTCCAACATTCGCTGGAATAATTGAGTAGTGGCTGCAATTATGATTTACATTTGATTATTCAAATTTCACACAATGATAATATATGCTTCTCATGAAATAAACCACCCTATGTGTTACCAGTGCAAGTACATGTTTAAACGAATGGCCATTATGCAGTGAGCCAAAGACAAAGACAACATCTATCATCAAATGTTTTGTGTGGTGAAATACTCTGTAGCAAAACCAAAGAAGTTTCAGCAAAGAAAATAAATAACTGCTCTTTTCAAATAGAGTTTTTGCCCTTTATCTGATATTGGCAGCCCCAGAGGTTTGGCTTATGGAAAGCACCCTTGCCATTTGTTTTACTGCTTCTCTGTAAGTTATTTGCCTCCAATTTTTAGCAACTGCATTATTTTTCTAATCCTTCTCAATTAGCATACCCTCTGCATCATGGAAGAACTCTGAAATAGAAGAGGAAGTTACATGGGAATGACATTCCATCTTTTCTGAAGAACAGTTTTCCTGTTAAACATGCAGAAGGAAGAATGTGAGATTTTTCCTTCATTTGTTACCAGTCTCTGCTTAAAATTCAGATGAACTGCAGTTTCTGTGACTGGTTATGCTTTAGTATGAACGCTGTAAAAAATCCCCCCCTTCCTTTTTTAAACCACTCCTTTTTTCCTCCTCAAAAGCAAGCTCTTGTCGAAGAGGGAACGAGAACTCTGCTTCTCAGAGTAAACAGGCCTGCTGAGCAGAGCCCGTGGCCCATAGAAAGCCCACCCCTTCAGAAGGAAATCAGATCCTTGGGCCAAAGAGGTGAAGAAAAAAAGAGCAGCTGTTAAAACATTTAGTCTGTTTTTCCGCTCAGCCCCTGCTGGTCCCCTTGCTTCTCAGCTCCGTGTACTGTACTCGGTATTGTGTGCTGGAAATGCAGGACCCTCACTGTGGGGCGAGCATATGAACGAGGACATTCACTGGCCTCCTCATCCTCGCGGCCATCTTCGGCCTCTCCACCCTCCTCGCTACATTCCTGGAGGACAGTCGAAAGATTGATTGGATGATTTTTTGGCAGCTCTTTGCAGAGCCTGCAGCCACAGCTTGGTTTAATTAGGGAATCAGAGCGTTTCTTTTATGTAGGTCACATCAGGTTTTGATTCCAGATCTCGTATAGCTAGAACCTTTCTAAAAAGTCAGAAATACATGTACACTTGGACGGCTTTTTTTTTTTTTTTTTTTAAGTTTTTAAAATAGTTCTCATCTGGGTCGTGTATGCCAGTGTAGCCGTTTTTTCTCTCCTTTTGTCTAATTATCAGAATAAGAGTGATATTCTGCTTTTCTTCCATGAAGCTCCTGTTGTCTGATGTACATGTGCTGAACGCATATTGTAAAATTACCGGCAGAGATCTGGGGGTGGTGGGAGGGCTGATGGTTATTTGCTTGCTTCTTTGTGCTTTTGCACTCGAAAGGTTTAATGGGTTTCTTTTCTATGGAATCTAATCCTGAAGAATCCAGGGAGAATGTAAAAATAATTATCCAGTTAATCTTCGTGATGTAGTTAGGAATAAATATAAGGCAGTAAGAGAGATAGGAGACTGGGCATTATAATGACACTGCAGGAACTGAAACCCAAAATTAAATATTCTCGAATTATAGGCAGCCCTTAGGAAACCTCGTCTCAAGAGTTTGTAATGCACAAAGAATACTTCTTGGCAGGTAACCAAGTAAGATCCGTTGATGATTATGGATGTCTGAATGATGAACATGGATTCTAGTATTGCCTTAGAAAAAAAAAAAACTAAGCTAATACTTTTTGCCTTTCAGAAATTTGTTATAATTAGGACACGATTCTGATTTAAATTGTTTTTCAGGTACCATGTTATATGTGTACTTTTGCTCATGGGAAATTAGAAATTTTAACAGTCAAATAAAACATAAATGCTAAATATTTAAACATTAAAGAGCCACCCCACCTTCACCTTAAACATTAAAGACAGCCACCTTCACCACCTCCAAAAAATATATTTGCAGAGTATTTGCTGATACAGGCAATGCGTACTTAACTGACTAATGTGACTTTATGTAATCTGCCACTCACAGATGATTAATTAGGCTACTCAATGAGGGTCATGCAAACAAGTTTTAAGGTTACAGGCTCTCAGGAGTGTGAAGCAGTGTCCTGTTTACATTTCCTGGATGGTTAAATGAAGAGCGGTGTGAAACACTGAAATGAAATACGATGAAACATTTCAAGTTGTGTACCTCTCAAAATGTTAAGAGGGGCTATTATCCCTCAAAGGCTGCATAGCCAATCAATTTCAAATTGTTAAAAGCAGCTGGAAGGAGATGTCTGTCAATGAAGGAGGTGTCTTGTCTGTTGGAGAGAATCACAGTCTCTTGGTCTCATTATTTTCAGAATGAAAAGGGAACCACAGCTGTCTGTTCTGATACATTTGATTAAACTGCTAAACCAAGGGTCAGAAAGAGATTGAGGAACTCTAAGTTGAGCTTTGGAGGCAATAGTTTCAGGGCATCTATTGACTTTCCAAACTTCTTATTGGACAGGAAGTATCACAATAATAGGACTTGCCATGAGACATCTGGCATGATCATTGTTGGAACCACGTCATTGAGACTGCCTGTCTAAGGGTATTTTACTCTTGTTCTCCTCTCTTGCAACTCTCACCCCAGTGAATAATATCCAAGAAGAATAAAATGAATTCATTATGGTTTCAAATTGCCCAAGGCAGAAATGTTGCCTTTACATTTCAGAAGAGGAGATAGCACTGGTACCAAATATATAGAAAAGGTGGAGTTTATTACCAAATCAAATTTAAGTTGCCAAAGGTCTCTTGGCTATCATCTTACTTTTTTTTAGAAAAGGGTCTTAACTATAGCTCTTGTATCTGTGTGCTGTCACTCTATTCATTCTACAGAATATAGAGTTCCATATTTTTCTTATGTTTGGAGTTAAACCACAGACCTTCACAAATTTGTAGTTGGTGGTAGTTCAGTACGCCTAAATTAAAAAAAAAAAAAAAAAAAAAAAATCCACAGTATATTTTATAGAGCTGCAATGCCCCCTTCTGTCTGCAGTGCCTGGGGTGGAAAAACTCACTTGGGTTTATGAGTTGATTGTGGCAAGTGAAAATAATGTTCATACTTTTCTTATTATTATTCAACTACACACATGAGACGGTTGTAAACCAACAGTGACACTGATCATTCAAATTCTATCCCTTCTATTCCATTTCCTCATTTGGCCTCCTATAATCTATAGGAAATTAATATAGCACTGATGATTGCTGCCATTGGCCAGCAAACCCAATTATCTTTGTGGCTGTGAAGGTGGATTAGTAATGTCCTTTTTACTGTGACATGTAGGTAGCCTAATGTGTACATCTAAAGAGCAGCAAATACGTTTCAGCCACTAGAATCTTGATGGGAATGATTAGTTAGACTTATGTGTCTATTTGTCTACCTGCATAAACTTCATTGATTGCTTATAAGACCATGCTATAATTTATAAAACATGTACAGTATAGATTGTGTCTTAACTCCTAATAACTTCTCAAAAAGGAATTGATGATACCCTTAGCCAGAACCAATCAGAGAAAAAATATCCTTGATTTGGTCTGCATCCTCTTTTTTCACCATTGGTTTGGCATGTCTTATTCTGCTTCTCTTACACCCCTTATCAATTATGCCCCACGTGGTTGGCATGCAGTAGTTGTTTCCCTGGGCAAGGCTTTTAATAAATATTGCAGAAGATTCTCGGGACTTCTCACAGCATTTGTTCAAAGTCAGATTTTCCATGGAGTCTTCATCAACCATATTTTCAAAGAAGGTTTATATGTTTCTAATATATTCTGAAAACTAGCTCAAGTCCTTATTGCACAAATGGAGTATGATAAATCATCTCTTAAGTGTTGCAGGTGTGTGTGTATGTATGTGTGTTTGTGTTGTATGTGGTATGTCTGTGTGTGAATGGGAATTGCATTTGAATATGGAGAGAGTACGAATGCTGGCTTTGCGTTAGGAGAGGAGAAGCATAATCTAAAATAGTTCTTTCTCATTACATACAAATAATGAATCCTGAGGCTTTCTATGTACCAATATTAATTTCTTGAGTTTTAGATTTCTGTGTGCCCTAATTGTGTTGATGACAATAATTTTAGATTGAACCACAAAATGAACTACAGGATTCATTTATACATTCTTTTAAAATGCAGTTAGGTTTAGAGTCTCCACATTGTAGCTTTGGATTAGAGAAAAAGTACCTTAAGTAAGGTGCTTCTCTGGGCACAAAAACACGTGCTGTGTGTGGAGGTCAGAGCATGGGATATTAGGCATGCTTCAAAGATTTTTTATCACACATTTTTGGGGCCTCCATAGTATTAAATATTAATGAATCTTCGCGTGTGTCGTGTGTTAGAAGGTGGTAGAGGATCAAATTGAAAAGACTGTGAATAGAGAGAGATTGTCTATTGATACCATTTTTTCTTTTTTTCTCGCTCTGCCGCCGGGGCTGGAGTGCAGTGGCCGGATCTCAGCTCACTGCAAGCTCCGCCTCCCGGGTTCCCGCCATTCTCCTGCCTCAGCCTCCGGAGTAGCTGGGACTACAGGCGCCCGCCACCTCACCCGGCTAGATTTTTGTATTTTTTGGTAGAGACGGGGTTTCACCGTGTTAGCCAGGATGGTCTCGATCTCCTGACCTCGTGATCCGCCCGTCTCGGCCTCCCAAAGTGCTGGGATTACAGGCTTGAGCCACCGCGCCCGGCCATTTTTTCTTTAGTATCCTTCTTTATTTGATAATCCCTGAATTGATTATAACTGAGACACGAAGCAGTAAATTCTCTCCTTCGGTCCACTCTATATCCACAAAAAGCATTTGTTGAGTAAGGCCTTGCGGGGAGGTCTTGAAACCTTGTGTTCTGATCCCAATGATGAGTCAGAGCTATCTCCAGCTGTCTATGGGAACCTTGGAAAAGGCACTAATTCCTGCCAAAATTTCCCTCTGGGTCTTCCAACTAGTGCTCAGTAACAAACAATGACCTATTTTTCTTTAGCATCTGGTGGTAGAACTCTTTAAGCTTCCTTCATAAATGAATCTTAGCCCAGAAAGTTAGGACTTTTTATGACTTACGATGAAGCAGAATGTGAAGTTGAAGTGTAAGTGAGAGAGCATGATAAATATTTAACACCTATCTGACTCCAGGAGAATGCTGTTTTTAGAAGAAAGAAACCTTTTGCTTGCTCCATTTTTTATAGTGTTCTTAATGGCAAAAGTTAAACAAGTCTAGTTTCCCATACTGAATCTACTATTTGAGGGTAGTTCCCAGGCAATCAAATTTAAAATACTTTAGGTGCAAAGGAGCAAAGTGAGAAAAGCAACACTTTGAAATGAATAAAGTGTACCAGTGAATATACTGGCTGTCTAGTCAAAGGTCTTACT
>NC_045443.1:56303155-56561960 GCF_002776525.5 Piliocolobus tephrosceles
TTTTTTTTTTTTTTGGTGAAGAACCTAACGATGTTCTAAAATAAAAAGTTTACTTTCAATAAAAGTCCTCTGTAAAATCAGTAACACACTGATTTAAACATCTATTGATTTTGATGTCTCTGTTGTCACATTTTTCTTTTATTTCTTTTCCAAAGGTGATGACTTCATTAGAGAGTCTGAAGAGAAAAAATTACTTATTCATTCACTTATTCAACACGCAAATACTGGATAATAATAAGAGCTAATTTTGATTGTTTCTTGTTTTCCAGACAATGTGCACAAAATTTGGTTTATGTAATCTCATTCAGTTCTTACAACAACATTATGAACTGATTATTATTATTGTCCTTATTTTGTAAATAAGGAAACCGAGGCGTAGAGAAACTAAATATTTTGCCAAAGGTTGTTTGGCTGATAATTTTTAAATCTGGGGTGTAACTACCAGCCTCCTGTCTATACTGACTCTGTGCTCCTAGATTCTTTATCAGGTAGGGTTGCATTAAACTGTATATAACAGAAACCCAACTAAAATGGTTTTGCTAATAGGGTTTTATTTTTCTCATATGAAAAAGTATAAGGCTTGTATGGCTGATTCAGGAAGTAATCAAGGACTCAGATTCCTAGGTATTTCTTCTTTTATCTTGATTGTATAGCTTTCCCCATTATAATTCATCCTCATATATGTATGTATTCTAGGATAGAAGAAGGAAGTCACAAAGAAGAAAGAGAGCCATACATTAATATATCAGGAAAGCGAAATTTCCCCCCAATCCCACAGCAGCCTTCTGTTAATATATTATCACCAGAATGCTGTCATCTATAGAGCTGCAACAGTGACTGGGAGATTTAGTTCAGCATTTTTTATTAATTAAAAATAAAATCCTTTGGCCAGAAATTGCTGCTCAAAACAAAACAAGATTCAATGAGCAAAGAAGAAGAGAGAATATGTAGTATAGAGTGCATGCTTAATAAATAATTGTTGCATGAATTAAAGACTGGATATTGGGTACCACTGAAATGTCTACTGTAGTTATTGAGCTCTGCTAGGCTACTTGAGTAGAAACCCATTCAAGGCAGTTTTAAGAGCCCATTCAAGGCCCAGCATTCATAGTTAACTGGAGGAGATGGTCTTATGGGCCATGTAAAATTGGAGAGATAGTCACAAGGAGAAAAGAATGGCCCTGAAATGCAGCCTAAGAAAAGTGTAAAGTCTTCCTACAGGAAAGGGCATCTGAGCGTAGACTAAGAGGATGAATGGAAGGTATGCAAAAGGAGGGGAATGTGTATTTCAGGCATTGAGGTGAAAACACATGATTCGTGTTAGGAACCAAAAGCAATGTGGCATTGAGGGAGCTCTGTACTAGTTTGCATGCTGCACAGGTCATTGTCTTCCTCTTTCCTACTTCTCATAGCTCCTTTGCAGCTGCTGACTCTCAGTGCACATGCCTTTCCAGGGAGACTTCCCTGACCACCTCAACCAAAGAAACACCCCAGCCTTCCCTACCTTTTTGTGTCTAACTTGAGCTCTTGTTTATCTTTCTTAATCTTACTCTGTGCTTAGTATAAGCATTTGACAAATATTTGTAGAATGGCAGAAATGATAATCATTTAATTTGTTTAATTTTAGAGGTATGAATCTTAAATTATTTCCTTCTGGGTATAATTCCAGGCATGTCCCTCGGATATTTAATCTTTGATTGTCCTTCAGCATTAATCTTATACATTTTTTCTTTTTTTCTCCTGAGAATTTCTTTTACAGTTTGATTAGTCAGGAACTAATGGTCTTGAAGTAGGGATCATGTCTAATATGTTTCTAGATTTTTCAAAGTACTTCATCTACTAGCCCGTAGTAGATGGACATTTATTGTTATTAGATGCACATGCAGCATAAAACCAGGGATTCATAAAAATGTATTGAATGTAATAATTTCTATTGTAAAGAAATTGGAAAGTTCATTTCTACTGTTATTTAAGATTATTCTAGTGTGTCTTACTAGAAGATCAGTTGATGTTTTGGAATTTCAAACAAAATTTCTCTACTGTTGATTCTTGTGACACAGTAGAGTAGAATGCATGCCGCAGCTTTTTATGATTCACATTTCTACATGATTGCAGAGACATGTTTATGTATACCATTCCTCTGCCTGCTGAGGACCCATCAACTGCAAAGATATACCATAATAAGAAAAATAAATTCATTTTGTAGAAATTCTGAAACAACTAAATGCAGTCTGTAGAAGTGTACTCTCATTGGATACTCCTCATTTATACTGGCATGGCAAAGTTTCCCAATAGTTTTGTTCTTTATTTATGAAGCATTTTCTGCTTTTGCTTCATGCTGTGTCACAGCAGGTAATCTTGTTTTGCAATGCAATATGACAAGGAGCCAGGAGACCAGATCCCTAATGCAATCCTTTCCAGAGTGGAGTCCAGGAATGCCTGTGGGGGCCCTTGGACTTCATGTAAATTTGTCAAAGCTGAAAATGTTATCTGGGGAAAAAAAGCTAAAGAGAAACTGGAGGGATAGTCCTGAAGGAACTATGGGTAGTGGGGAGAGGGTAACAAGACTGAAAGTTATTTATTAGCCAAAAGGAAACATGCAAAGTTCCAAAGAAAGGCCAAAATATAAATAACCTTTGGCCATAAGAATAAGAAAAATAAAGACTAACTATGAAAACTATAGCTTTATTCATTGGAAATCCTGGTATAAAAATCACAAAAGTATAGACTTTACCTCTCCAGACAAAAGTAGTTAAGTGTTTAGTGAGGAGAGCTGCAGATTCTGCCAATGGAAATTCAAGAGGAAACAAATCCAGGCCAGCCATGAACTGGTGCTGTTTCTCAGAGATGCTCCCTGATTCTGCTTAGTGTTTTTTCCTAAGGTTCTACAAGCACAGACCGAACCTGATACCTCTGTCCAGGCCTGTTACATAGAACTGCTGAAAGTCATGTGATCTGCTGTACCTTCTGCTTCAAGCATCATCCTGTCCTATCACTTCCTCCATTTCTTCTTCCTCGGTGGCATGCTGTTATAGATTTGAGAAGAAATCATGAGTTACCACCTTCACATAAAGAGGCAACTTGGCAGCTTTGAATATGAAAGGAATCTCAGGGATCCAAAGCTTCTTATTCAGTCCAGGTTTGGACATCTTTTCTCCATGACAACTCAGAAAGAATTAGCTATCTTATTGCTAGTTTCTAATAAATATGCATTAAATAGGGTTGCCACACAAATTTGAATACTCTTGAGCAGTATCCTCCAAAAATAGGAGACAATCTGTTAATCGTGGTTGGAAACTGGATTCCTTGGCCTTCCATGGAGACATTTTACTAAGAACATGGCAGAAGTTGATATAATAGTAGAAGTATGCCAGCTTTTGTGGGTGTCAACCACTAGCAGAATTTAGTCTTGGCCGTGGGATGGGGAAAAGTTGAAGAGTAAATCCATGATGATGGTATTTTTGGAGCAATTGAGGTGCAGGGGGAGTTTAGGGATCCTCAAAACATAGGTTTTGCAGGTGTTTTTTCTGGGGAGGCAACACCTAAAGGAAAAAGTATTTAAATATGTCAACTGAAATCTGAAGAATAAATATGAATTAACCAGATGAAAGGGAAGGTGGGAAGTCCAGAGTAAGGGACAAAGAATATTTCAGGCAGAGGCAAGGGTGCCTTCACAGGCTGAGAAGTCTGTGGCATGTTTGGCAGAACTGCGGGTTGTTGGTATGACTGGGATATGTTATACAATATCATATCCCATATACAATGGAGAAAAGGGTGAGATTGTAGATGACCTGTGAAGTCATATGAAGATATTTAGAGTTCATTCTGACAACAATGAGTAACCCTTGAGGTCTGTTAGCCAAGGAAGTTATGTAATTAGAGGTGCATCTTCAAAGATTCCTCTGCAGTGTAGAGAGTAATGTGGAAACCAATGGAGACAAAGCATAGGCAGAGGCATGAGGAAGATCTTAGAGAAATCCAGGCCTGAACTTGATCAGTTTCTTGGTTATCTATTATTGTGTAACAATCCTTCTTCTCTCCAAAAAATGTAATAAGATAATGAATGGATAAGACAGCAACCATTCTATTATAGTGATTATGAGTGAGGAATTTGTACAGAGCATGGAAGGTGGGGAGGATGGATTGTCTCTGCTGTCTGAGGACTGGGCCTTCAGCTGGCGTGACTTGAACAGCAAGCTATGGCTCGATGGCCAACTGGGGACTCTGTGTGGGGCTCTGCTTTTTCTCCTCATGGCATCAGCCGAGGTAGAAGCCAAAATGGCTTCTTTTCTGCCTTCTTCACACTTACAGGCACAAGGAAGAATTAATACCTCTTCTAATCCTTGTTCCCATAAGAGTTTATATATTCTTTTTATTATAGTACTCATTGTGTTGATTACATTTTATATATATGGTAATATATGCAAAGCAAGTACTAACATGCAGTTTCCCTTTTTATCATTTTCAATCTGGAATCCAAAGCTATTCAATATATATTTTACCTCAATTGAATTTAAGAATGACAAAATAAAGTGATTCAATAATTAAATTGGCATCAGTATCTAATTTTAATTAGGATACTGGTCTAGTAAACTACAGAGGTAAAAAGTTTTAATCTTTTCACGTATAAAGACTAATGTTTTTTTGATAACTAGTTCTAAGAAAAGAAGATTGTCAAACATTATTGTACAACTCTAGGGTAGTCTAATTTTGTGCTTAATCATCAAAGCAATGAAGTCAGCCACCATTAATATTTGCTGCTACTTATTTTATAGCCTTGATTCTACCTTTTAATCTATTTTAGTGAAACTTTTGGTAAACATTCCTTAACTTATATTTCTTTTAGAAAGAGGTGGGTATGAGAAGCAATATATGAATAATCTCAGATGGATCATCATATCATCATCTAGACAGAGATTTATACCTTTTAAAATTAAAATATTTCTTTTTTTTTTTTTTTAGTGAATTAATAGAATGCTATTTACAGCTCTCTTCTACCCTTTCTCCCACATATTTGCTTCTATTTAATGATCTGGAAAAAAAGACAGTAGCACAACAATGAACATTTTAATGATATTAAATTTGGTGGCTTGGCAAGCAACTATAGGAAAAGAGAAACTACATGAATGGGCCTAAAGACCTTAGAAATTGGAACAAAAGGTAAAACTAGATTCAAGCAGGAATTAAATGCAGATTAAGACATCTGGAGAAAGGTATTAAACACAGACATTCAGGAGGCAGGTACAATCATAAAGGCTGTGAGACAGCAATGTGAGGTAATAGCACATCAGCTATTTCATTATGGAGAGGCAACATAATGACTAATTCACTTTTGTGTCTCCAATTTTGAATCCCTCTACAGAAAAGTGATAGATTGTGTACCTCTTGAAAGAATGTTAGTATTCCAGAAGCTTCAATGGAAGTGCCATATAATTACCAGAATGAGGAAACTGCCTACTATTATGTTACAAGATCTCTACCTGCTTCTCTCATTTATTTCACACTAAAAAAGGAAGTATTCCAAGGTCCCTATCAAGGGAGCCACTAAAGTGATGAATAAGAAAAACATCTGTATAGAGAGTCACTGAAAACCTCAACATCCTTCGTTAACCTTGGGGTTCCCAGCCACTATTTATTTTTAAATGGCCTTATGCAAACATCACATTGCAAGGCATATGTGCCACAGTTGACGGTAAAGGGAGCCTGTTCCATGTTCATTTTATAAAAGTTATGACTAAGGAAAATTTAAAACATACATAAAAGCATAGAGGATGAATTTGGAGCAGCAACTCATGAACTGCTGTCCAATCTTGTTTCTTCTATACACTCTCATATGTGCTTGATCTCCTCACACCCTGGGTTGTGCTGAGGCAAATCTCAGACACTTTTATATCATCTTTTAGTATATATATCTAAAAGATAAATATACCTACACATCCTTTATAGCATTACCACTACATCATTACCACTCCTAAACATTATTAATACTTCCTAAATAACATATTCATTTTTATATCCTCAGTGTCCAGTCTGGTCCCCACATAGTAAACATCTGTATGAATGAATGAGTGAAATATCTTCTCACTCAATTTATTAATTTAAGAACAAATATTGCTACTTTTAGTCTATTGCTGCTCTTCTTTATCTCTCAAAACCCATCCCAAGGGCTTCTCTTTTGTGAAAACTTTCACAATATTTTTAAATAGAGTTTGTTAGTTGTATGTTTATTTCCCTGCTCAACATCTCTGTGCATTATTTGTTTTTGAAGACTGACAATGTATTAGGCACTGTGTTAAGCCTATTGCACAGAAAAATACTTCTATCTCTATTTTACTAAAGAAGAAATAGAGTCACATTGGGGTTAACTAACTACTCTGAGGCACATGCCAGTGAATGACAGGGCTAAGATTTGAACTCAGGCAGTCTGATTCTAGAGTCCATGCTTTTCACCAGTTTTATCCATCTTTATACTCTACTTAGGAACAAAGTGGCTGATACATAGTAGAAAATCAAAAAATGTCTTGGAGAAAAGAATAAAAGGAGGAAGAGAGAAAGAGATGGAGGGAAAAAGAAGATAGAGGCGGGAAGAAGAAAAGGAGAAAGGGAGAGAAGGAGGATCAAAAGAATCAAAAATAAACATAGCTCAAGTACTGAAAAAAAAAAAAAAAGAAAAGAAGGAAAGAAGGAAAGAAAGAAGGAAGGAAGGGAAAGAAAAGAGCATATGATTGCTGAGACTACTTGAGAAGGAGAAAAGATAAGACAATAAAGATTATATACCACCATACAGTTTCAAAAATGTATTTTTATTAATTTTATTTGCTTTTTTCAAAAACCTGTAAGGTAGATGTAATACCCATTTTGAATATTAGGGAAGCAGGTCTTAGAGAGAAGGAGAGACTTGTTGAAACTGGTAGAACTGGCTCCGACTCCTCAATCTTGACTCCACATCCTATTCTTTTTAGTGACTAAAATCTCATTCATGTTTTTCTTTGGTTAAGACTGGCATCCCCATAGAAAGAGCTGAGTGGCCTTTGTCTAGAATACAGTGCTCTAGGTCAGAGGTCTGAAATGCTTTTTGAAAAGAAGCAGAATGGTTGGGCAAGAGAAGTCTCAAAATTGCCCTGGCTGATGATTTGGCAGTGAAAAGATGTTTACTGTCAGGGAAGGCCATCAGTATGGTGTGGGGGAAGGGGTCCCCAAGACAGCCACACTTCACACCATGGCCCTGGAACCAGTTATTCTTGACAGAAACACAACCACCCAAACATTGCCTCTTACAAGGTGTTCTCAACTGCACAATAAATACATGATGAATAAGTGGATAAATGAATAAAACATATGCCATGTTTTGTAACTTTGAGAACATTGATACCATTTTCATGGAGGGTGAAAATGTTACTGTACAAAAAGGATGTACTAATAATTGTCAATTTTTAGTGAATCACTATTTAAATATTAACTTTTGTGTACTGTTTTATATTTCATTTTACAATTCAGATTTCAATGAATATTAGAGTAAATATTAAGTAAGTGGAAGAGGCATATAAAAGCCCACGGGTTGACTGCACATGAGTGATGTTAGATACCTATTTAGTCAAAAAAAACCTTATAAAGAAATCTTAGAGTCTATATAATCCCATTCCTTTTTCCTCTGTCATTTTAAAGATTAAGCTAAAGGCTTTATGCAAGATCACAGTTAATTAATAGTGAAAATGGACCAATTGAAAGATCTTCCTTTTCAACTCAGTAATTTTCCCTTAATTCATCCTACCTCACATTGTCACAAGCAGTTCAGCTTTAAAATTTGTTGAGTTTTGGGGGCTGAAATCTGAAAATTTAACAATGTATTTTCAAGTATAAAATTTAACTTACTCTTTCTTTTGCAAGCATTCATAAGAGTTCCTACTGTGCAAAGGAGGTAAAATGTGAATATTTCTTCTAAGCATTAAACCCACCATTTGAAGTCATGCACAATAAACCATTTATTCATGAATACAACCCTCTTGGTCTCCAATTTCTCACATATGTGATTTCATTTTAAAAACACAACTTGAACTATTTTCCTGGTAATATAACATTACAATACTGCAAGTGGTTCATAAACAAAGGAAAAAGTCCCATGTCGTACCATTTGAGGATTCACTCACAAATCTGAGTTGCAGATCTAATTTCTGAAATATTTCATTATTGTGTCAGACATTGAAAATTAACAAGAATTTTCCTATTGGGGAAATCTAAAAGCCACACCAGTTAGCACTAATGAGATGTGAACTCAGAATAAGCTTGACAATTAAATAATTCAAAAGTTATATAAAAAACAAATCTATTTAAAAAGTAATTTCCCCCAATAACGTACTACAATTTTCAATTTGTAAATCACTCTAGGAGTGATTTCATGGGGCTTTACTTCTATGCCTTAATACGTTGAAAGAAAATATTGTGCCCAAGTCAGACATAAGAAAGGAATATGTCATTTAATCTAAGAACATAAAGTTAATGATTAAAATAAATACATTTTGTCCCTTAGGAAGGCATATAATAACTGTTTAAGTCTACTGGTGGATCAGTACTCCACGTCATGGGGCGCAGTCAACACGGACTTGTCTAGCCATCTCTGCTGAAGTTGGCATTTTTCTTGCAGCAACATTGATTAAGGGACATAAAGACTGGCTAACTGAAGCATATACTATCTGTTTCAGCAGCCTTCATAATCTCAGCTGAATCTCTTGAAGTGTGGGTAAAAAAGTAGCAAAAACAGGAAAAAGAAGAGAAGTTTTTTTATCAAGTAGCATTCATAGAGTGGGTGATCCCAGAGGTCTCCTCTTCCTGAATCTCCTTGACAAATTTTGTGGCAAGGCAATTCACCTCCTCACAAAGCCTCTTCTTCCATTGTCAGGTAGCTTTCATTTATTAGGGAATTTGTTTTCCTATACTTTCCAAAAATCAGTGATGCTTCTGTCTTCTGGGACCCCATAGAACAAGTCCAGCTCCCTTTTGTGTCTAACAGATATACAAGGACTACTAACATAGCTGTCAATATCTCTTTGTAGGTGATTGGAATTGCTACTATGGGCGAGGAGAAGGGACAGAAGGAGTTGCTATGGGTTTGATGATGCTCCTGGGACCTGGCTGCTATCAAATTAAAGGCAGTGGGAAAAAAGATAGTTGGTACTACCTAGCAAGGGATCTTGGCCTATTGTCACTGATCTATACCCCTGCAACCATTTCTCCCTGCGTTCTCTTCCTTTACATTCATACATGGAATGGGTGGATCTAAACCTCTGAGAAATAAAATAGGAAATGCTCCAAGAGCCTCAGAAATAGATTATGAGGGGCCAGAAAAACAGAAAAGGGAGAATAATGAAGGAAAGAAGTCAGAGAAGCTTACGGGAGAGATTTCATTCTATAAGGAAATAAAATAAACACCTACTAAAATACATAGGCCACTATTGGCTAAAAGTTGGAATCTGGATTAATATAAGTGGTTTAGAAAGTAGCAGTATGCATACTTCATACACCATTTCGTGCAAGTAGGTGAGATGACAACATCAGGTTCAGTGTAGAGAGGAAGGAGAGTCGAGAATCTGAGCTCTGAAAGAGAATGGAAGGTGGCAAGAGAAGCACCCTAAGGGGGACTCAGAGCGCTGTTGGGAGAGCGGGCAGCCACACACACACGTAGTGCTGATTTGGGCGTGAATGCATGCTCTCCTGGGTGAGTCCTTGGCCTGTTGGGTATGTGAGGGAGATTGTTGTGTATTGTGTTTGGAGATTCTGATGGCTTTATAATATATGAATATTTTTACAAAGCAACCTCATCAACTTCCTTACGAACCGTATTTTTTTGCTGATTTTACTACATCAAGTCATTCATTTGAGAAATATTTATACAACACTTAGAAGAAACATTTTGCCATTGTTAGTGAATAGGAAGAGATATTTTAAAAAAATAAGTACACTAATAACTCTGCTCTTGAGGCATTCACAGCTTTATTTTGAGCAAAAGATATAAACAGACATTTTGATATCATGGTGTAATAATATTATGGAGATATGGCAGCAGGGAGACCAGGGCAAGAGTCCTTTCAACAATGCTAGAGAAGTCTCACTGAGGACCTAATATTTGAGCTGAGTATTGAGAGATAAATTGTAGCTTATACAAAAAAAAAAAAAAAAAAAAAAAATGGAGTGAGCGGGAATGTTTTAGGAAATGGGAAGAATTTATGCATAGGCAGTATCATGAAAGGACCTGGTATGTCCAGGACTTGAGAAACATTCAGTGAGGCAGTAGAGGGAGAGAGAAGAAAAGATTTGAAAGATAGAGTGCGTTAGATTGTGAAGAGCTTTGGCAAACCATAAAGCTTTATTCAATATCCAGCAAGCAGCAATAGGTTTTGTTTGCTGTTATTGTTTTTTGTTTTTGTTGCTGTGTTTTACTTGAGGAGTGAAGTGTTCAACTTTATTTTCTAACCTAAAATATATTTTATTTTGCTTTTTTGGACTTTTAAATTTTATTACAAATTGACAAGTTACAATTTTAGATATTTATACCATAACATCACAAAGTGATGTTACGATTAGGTATACAATGTGGAATGGGGTTAAATCAAGCTAATTAATATATCCATCACCGCAAATATTTATAATTGTTTTGTGGTAAGAACATTTGAAAGTTACCCTCTTAGCAATTTTAAAATCTATGATACACTTAATTATAGTTATCAAGCTGTATGACAGATCCCAAAAATCTTATATTTCCTATCTAACTAGAGCTTTGACCAACAGTTCTCAAAAATATGTTGGAAGGAAGGTTTCTCTGGAGTCAATGTGTGACATATAGGTGAAAACAAATCAGGAGACCTTTTCAACAGTTCTGGGAAGATGATGCAGGTTTGAATTGAAAAGTGGTGGCAGCAAAGATAGAAAAAATACACTTTTATGAGTGCTTTCTGAGACGTAACTTAAATTTGGTATCTAACTAGATGTTGATGATGAAAGACAGGGAAATGGATTTGTTTATGCTTTTGAATTGGAGACTGGTTGGAGGGTTGCACCTGTATTGAGATGTAGATTATAGGAAGCTAACATTTTTAAAGAAATCACATTTGAGGCCCTTGCATACATGGAAGCAGAGACTGCTATAGACTGTGTGATATTTTGGTATGTAGGTTGGAAAAAACAAACACAAAGCCTGGCGTACAGGCACCTAGTTTGTTTACTGCCTCAGAGTACCGTATCTCAGGGAGCGCCATTCACATCGTAAGACATAGCTGCTGGAGGCTCCTAGAGTAGCAGTGGGGAGCTGTCTCCTATACACATCCCTCCCTCACACACACTACAGGCCAGGGACTCACCCAGGAGAGCATGTATTCATGCCCAAACCAGCACCACATGTACGTGTGGCTGCACCCTCTCCCAGTAGTGCTCAGAATCCCCCTTAGGGTGCTTCTCTTGCCACCTTCCATTCCTTTCAGAGCTCAGGTTCTCAACTCTCATTCCTTGCTACACTGAACCTGACGTTGTCACCTCACCTATCTGCATGAAACAGTGTATGAAGTATGCATACTGCTAGAAGCAAGTGAGACCCTGGCGTCTGGGGAAGGAGGATGTATGAGTGGGCAGGTGTGTGTGTGTGTGTGTGTATGCATATGTGTGTGCACTCGTGTGTACATCTATGTAGAAAGTGTCCACAAGCTGTTCATGTTGTACAATAATATGTGAGGTTAATTTTTTTCTTACAAAGCTACTGTATAGGCTAGCACAGCCTTGCATAAGGGCTAGAGACACAGATTTGAGAATCATCAGTGTAACTGGCCTTTGAAGCTACAAGGTAGAAGAAGTTACTCAGGGAATGTTAGTAGAAGAAGACTAAAAATAAAGGTCATGATAAGAAACTTTCTCATAATGCAATTGTACTCTCTCTATGGAATATTATCATTAAAAATTATCTAGTAACCTATCATTCATGTAACTTTTTTTTTTTTTTTTTTTTTTTTGAGACAGAGTTTTACTCTGTCTCCCAGGCTGGAGTACAGTGATGCGATCATGGCTCACTGCAGCCTCAACCTCCCTGGCTCAAGCAATCCTCCCATCTCAGCCTCCCAAGTAGCCGGGACCACAACTGGATGCCACCATGCCTGGCTAATTTATTATTTTTTGTAGAGATGGGATCTCAGTATGTTGCCCAGGCTGGTTACCAGCTCCTAAATTCAAATAATCTTCTGACCTCAGCCTCCCAAAGTGGTGGGATTATAGGCATGAGCCCCCATGCCTAGTCCATTCACAAATGTTTAATGAGCACCTACTTATGTGCCTTATTCTATGGAAGTGCTAGGATATAATATTGAGCCCAACAGACACAGTCTCAGCCACATGGCTTTTAAAGTCTAGTGGGAGAAATGGACATTAAGCAAATAACTTCATTAAAAAGCTGAGTTGGGGACAATAAAGCAAGAAATAAGTTCTATCTATAAGGATTCTAGTTAGGCCCCAGGGAAATCCTCTCTGAGAAAGATCCAAATATGGAACTGGAGTTAACAAGGCAAAGCCAGTATGGATGTTAGGGCAGGGAGTGGGGAGGTGAGTATTTAGGGACAGAGCATTAAAAGCTGAAAGAGCAGCATGTGCATAGGCCCTAGGATCAGGGGAAACAGAGATTTTACCAGGAGGCCATTGTGAGGAAGAGGGTCTAAGACCAGGTCAGAGAGGACTGTTGAGTGGGACAAGGTCATGAAGACGAGTATGCATATGAAATATTTTGATCCAACAGCAAAAGAAACCATTGATGAGTTCTAGCCAAGAGAGGTACAATAATCTAATTTATACTTAGAACTAGGTTTGATTGGGATTGAGGCATTTCCCAGGACTTGGACATTCGATACTAAAACCAGAAAGTTCTAAACAAGCTGAGTTGTTTACCCTGCTTTGGACAGAGAGCTCTGGCTGCTGTATTGAAAACAGATTAGAGAAAAACAAGCAGAAAAGAAGAGAGACCAGTCAGTAGGCAGTGGCCACCGTCCTCTTTCAAGATAATGGCATAGGACCAGGATGGTGCTACAGGAGGGACGGGGAAATGAGGAGAAGTGAGAGAGTGACTTGGAGATGATTTCAATGGAGTGGTAAGGAAGAGCAGGTTTTCAAGGTTGGCTGCCAGCCTTGAAATCCAATTCATTGTAGAATTAGATTGATGGTAGTGTCATTATAGGAAACATCCTAGGAGAAAGGATGGGCAGGGTTCTGCATTCTGAGTACAAACTAGAGTAGTGATTACACAAGCTTTGGGATAACACCAGCTGAGACTGAGTGACAGATTTTCTACTTGCTAGCTATGACCTTGGCCAAGTTATTGAATTTCTTTAGCTGCAACTTCTCCATCTCTAAAATAGGTGTTATAATAATAATACTCATTTCACAGAGATTTAAATGGATCAAATAAGATAATGTATATAAAATTCTTAAGTCAGCCTTAATATTTATTAAACTGATTGTCTTGGATATTATTGTTATTTTATTGCCCTTTCTAATCTCAGAGGTTTTACATAAAATGTTTGAGGAGTTTCATGTTATAGAGATGCTTACAAGAATAATAGCTATGCCAAAAAGGAACAGGAAACATAACATCTTTACTATTGTCTCAAAGAACAAAGATCCAAGATGACACTGTTATTTACTGGTTGAAATACTTTTTAATTCCAGTTGATAATTACCAGGATATACTCATAGTTTTTATACTTCTCTTTAATTTCCTTTAGTCAATTACTTATTTCATTTGTTATATTTTCCATAAACATAATTTTTTGAACCATTTGCTATATGGATATTTACTGGTACGGTGATACTTACTTTTGTTAATTTTGCAGCTTGATCTCAGTTTCTATTGCAATTTTCTATTGCAATTGTCCCATCTGGGATTTGTGGCTTCAATTGTAGGCTCAAAGACCATGGGACTATGTTGAGCTTGCTTTCTTGTGGCTTGATTTAGGGCTGTACATATGCAAACGTTGTTTGAAAAATAATTGTGGATAAAATATACACATCTAAAATTTAGTCTATGATTATTTTGCCTGGAGTACCTCTATTAGAAAACAAAGTCCCCTTTGAAAAGTAAAATCATTCCACATTTATTTCTGAAGCACCTATCTTTTACCTGAAACTCAGAATACATGTAACTATGCATTAGAAAATCAGAAAGTATTAGAGGCTCTACTAGTTATATATTATTTTCATGATTCAGTTTAGAAGTAGGAAGAAAACAATCATTATTAAGTAATATCTAAGGCAATATAGAATTAATGTAATAGAATTAAGTGGTATCTGAGGCAATACAGAATTAATGTTTAAAAGATTAATCTCCGTTTGACAATGGAAGAATTATTATTCATTTTGAACTTGGACAGTGGGATATTGCAGGAATTTTACTCTAAAGAGGAAATAAATTGTAATCACTAAGATAGATAGAAAGATAGATAGAGATATATACACACATGCTGTGGTCTGAATGACCACCAAAGTTCGTGTGCTGAAACTGAATCAACAAAATGATAGTGTGAAGAGATGGGGCCTTTAGGAGATGATGATGAGGTCATGAGGACAGCCTTCATCGATGGGATTAGCTAGCTTGTAAAAGGGCTGGAGGGAACGAGTTACGTTCTTTTTTTGTCCTTCCAGCTTCAGCTGTGGGGGCATAACATTCAAGGTGCCATCTTAGAAGCAGAAAGCAGGCCTCAACAGACACCAAACCTGCTAGCAACTTGTTCTTAGACTTCCATCCCCAGTACTGTGAGACATACATTTCTGTTCTTATAAACTGCCCAGTATAAGGTATTTTGTTATAACAGCACAAACAATGCACACACACAGGCACATATATGTAGATAGAGAGATGTCTTTGACACAGTATCCTAGGCTCCCAGAATCCTGTCATCGATTGACACTGGCTGCAAGAATGTTGTCAGCAACTTCGGTCCGAACTCTTCCCGGATATTCCACTTTGGAGAATCATGTAATAGGACACCCAGTTAAAGAGCTCTGGAGAGTGAAGGGGATACCTAGCATAAGAAGAAAATCATCACAGATATTTCCATTTTTAACCTGGAAGCAAAAAGGTTATTAAAGATAACATTTTTGTAAAATTTGAAATGGGCACATTTTTTTCCATCTTTATAATTTTATAAAACCAAATCAATCAATTATCATATTGATAGAACTTAATATGAAGTCATGTTGATAAAATTAAATGTACAGTGCAAGTATACGTATTTCATTATAAGTGTCTTCCAAACCTATTTGGGTATCAGAGTCATCTGTGAAGATTGTTAAAGCTTAGATGCCTCAATTCCATATATCATTGCTACTTATTTTAGGCAAGTCACCTAAACTCTCTGTGCCTCAGTTACCTCATCTGTAAAACGGGTATAACAGCCGTATCTTCTTAACGGGAATGCTATGCTGATTAAATGAGTTAATATATGTAAGGTCTTTTGAAAGTGCCTGGTACATTAAAAAAGAAACACATGCCGACATATAGTGATTGCTCTTCTTATTCCCTGTATAAGTTACTTGGATCTTTGTTTCTAGGGATTCTGGTCTGACTCTCACTATGGGTTTATTCTTAGAGGGAGCTCAATTTTCCTAGCCAGGTACTGTGAATTTGGGGTTAAATGGAGAGAAAATGTTGTGCATGTTGTTGTGGCTGTTGGGGCAGTACTTCTATTAGTATGTGTGTAGGGCAGCTGAGGGGCAAGACAAGGCATTCGGAGGTCATGCTTTGGAACTGGAAGCAGGTCATCCTGTACCCTAATAATTCCCAAATGGGATTTAGCTTTGTCATTTCCCCAAAGTGTTCCATGGCCTACTGAAACATGTATTTTCTAAATGAAAATAGATTTGTTTATGCAACCATAAATATAACTTTGAATTTATTTCAAAGCATAGATTTGAAACCTTAAAATTCAATGACAAAATGGGGAACTAATCTTGGACACAAATAAACTTTGGCAAATATTGTAACAGACAGGTCCTACTGAAGCTGAATGACTCTGCAGGTTGATACACTGGACATTTTTGGTGAAACCTGTGTGAACAGACAACTAGAGGGTCAGATGATTTCTCCTCTCCCCAGTACCTTGGCACAAGGTAAAACTTCTGGATGTTTGATGCAACCTAGAAGGGGTTGGTTACAGTAAACAAATGAAGTTCCCATTTCTTATGTGCTCAGCAGCGGAGGAATGAGAGGGTTGAACAGAAGATGTACAATTTTAGAAAGATACATGCTTTATTATGGAAGAATTTTTCTGGTATTATTAAGAATTTTTATGCATGGTGACAATTATCAATTTATTGCCTTTCAGCTCCAAATCTACCCTTCTATTACCTGTTCTGAAATAGTGGACAAGACTTTGAAGTTTTTCCTCTGTAGTAAGCATGATGCTAAGTTTGTCAGTAGAGGGCGCTGGAGGGCCATTGCAGGAGGAAGGAGTTTCCTTTCCAGGTTCCAGTAAGTTTCAGGTTTTTTGCTTCTTGCTCTTTCTGCATTGCTGCCAAACTGCACTGTCCCAGCCATGCACCCAGACTGTGCTGCCTGACTTCCTGCAAACTCAAGGCCCCATCTTAGCTCAGTAATCACCTCACTGTGGCCCCCTTGATGTGGATGCCAGGTGCCTAGGCCTGTGGTAGGCCTGCCAGGAAACTGCCTACCAAAGCCCCACTGCCCCAGTGTGCACTCCTGCCAAGCCCGCCCTGCTTGAGGAAGTGTGCTTCCTGTTTGTACATCGACTATGAACCAGGTCTGGCCCAGGCAATGCAGCCAGTGGCTCCACCATCCAGTATGCTCCAAACACATCTTCTGGAATAGGTTTAAATCCCAGCCTCAGGAGGATGGCCCCCTTGGCAAGTTATTCCTTTCTTGGGTCTCAGGGAATTCTTTGGAACAGGAGCCCTCAATACCACCTGTTGGAGTTTGTAAATAAAGACTGATTGGAATACAGCCGTGCGCACTGATTTATAATTTGTCTCTGGCTGCTTTGATGCTGTAATGGCAGAAACGAAAAGTCGCATCAGAGACCCAATCGTCCAGAAAGCATATACTCTGTACAATCGGACTCTTTACAGAAAAAAAATTTGCTGACCTCTATTTGAGAGTTGTCTTTTCTTCTTTATAGTCACTCCATTGTTATAGTTAATAATTATTTTTTGACCAGGCGTGGTGGCTCACTCCTTCAATCTCCCAGCACTTTAGGAGGCCAAGGCAGGTGGATTGCTTAAGTCCAGGAGTTCAAGACCAGCCTGGGCAATGTGGTGAAACCCCATTGCTACAAAAAGTGCCAAAAATTATCCAGGCATGGTGGTGTTCAGCTGTAGTCCCAGCTACTTGGAAGGCTGATGTGGGAGGATGCCGTGGGCCCTTGAGCCTGCAGTGAGCCATGATTGTGCCACTGCACTCCAAGCTTGGTGACGGAGACCCTGTCTCAGAAAAAAGAAATTGTCATTATAACTTGTGTTAAAATTTCCCAGTTCAAATTACTATGTCGTTTCTGTCTCCTGATTAGACCATACTGATAGATGCAATATATACTGTAATCTGACAGATTACATCCCGCAGAATGGTGCCATTTTAATTTGAAAAAGAAGCACCTACTATTTTACCTCTGGCCAATAAAAATCCCCCAGGCAAGGAAATACTCCGAGTCTGGCTACTGCCTACAAAGTGGAAAAGTGAAAAAAATAGAACAATCCTTTAGCATATAAGTTAATTATATCGATAAATTATTTCACTACATCTATACTTAATTCATTTGTTGCACTTGGAAGCAATCCAGATACCTAGAACGTAGTAAGAAGTTAGTAAATGATTTTGAATGAGTGAATTAATGAGTGTATGAATGAATGTAAGAAGAACTGAAAACAAACTATAGGGAGCATTTTCCTTTCAATGCAAAGAAATGACAAATAATAAAATGTAGATAAGCTCTGGGTAATTTTTTCCTCAAATATTTACTCTGATTGTATGAAAATTATGGAAAATATATAAAGAGATGTGTCTGTGAATACATTATCTTTAAGCTATATATGCAAATATAGTGGAAAACACAAGAAAAATAATTTTCTCCTGAAACAGTCTGATAATTGAATCAAATATTGCATTTTTGGTTTGAATTAGCTGAGCTGAACTGGTGATTCATTTCACTTTGCGTGAGAGACCACAGCTATAGAGAGGTTCATACTGGGTTCACTTCAATAAACAGCTGTGGACTGGGGTCAATTTTTATTTTATTTAGCATTATTCATTCATTCAGATTCCATATGCAGCTAATTACTTGCAGGAACAGTACTCATTAAGAAAAATAACTCATTTACATGGAAGAAGGCTGCAGTTTGCCCTTTTGCTTTTATCTCCCTTCCTTCCCGTTGCATTTATTCTTCTTGGATTTTGAGTAACATAAAGCATAAAATCAAATCAAGGCACTTTAAATTCTGATTTCTTGTTTCCCAAACATTCAAACCTTTTTATGGACAGAAATTAGCCTTTGCCAGGTAATTCAAATAAAGAGTTACATTCTATTTTATCCTCTTTTCAAGTGAGCATTTTGCCATGTTGCTCACATCTTCCTGTCTGCTCACAGACCACTTTGCAATGGTTTGCTCTGCCTTCCCTTTAGCTGATTGCAGGGCATTCAGTGGAAAGCTTCAGATGCTGGTGATATTTTCTCCACTGTTTACAAAAGCAGAAAAGAATTTCACACTTTTTTGAGCACTGCAGCTGTTTCAGCACCTTTAAATGCCACTTATAAGCCATTCTAAACAAACCAACCTGCCTACCAGAAAACCAAAATACCTGTTAGTACTTTTTTCTCTATGAAGGATGAAGAGTTTTCTTTAATGTTCCAAATAAATTCAAGGAATGCATTTTCATTCTAGGCTTTCACACAAAGACAGAAATGTAGGTAGATCAACATTAAAGAGATAAAAGTAGCTCCCATTTTTATTAGCAGTAGGAATTTGAGAGAGCGAGCAAGTAGTGATTATTCTGTAAAAGCAGTCTTAAAGGAAAGTATGTAATGCTAGTTAGCTTGTCGTTTCATTTAACCTGACCTCTAGGTTAGTGGTTCTCAACCTTGTTTGCAAGTTGGAATGACATGGGGAGATTGGAGAAAAAAAAAAAAAAAATGGGATGTCTGTATCCACCCCCAGAGGTTGGGAATAAACTGGTCTGGGCTGTGGCTGAGGTTCGGAAGTTTGAAAGGCTCCTCAAGTAATTGTAATGTACAGGCAAGTTTGGGGACCAGTGCCCTGGATTGACCTTTGAGTCCCAGGTCTTGTGTCATGGCTGTCCAACAGAACTTCCTGAGATTATGGAGGTAGTAACTGCAGTGAGAGCTGCTACCCCTGGAGCAGAAGAAACAAAGGGAAGAGATTGGTGTTTTTGAGAGAAGTACTTAGGCAGATAGTGAGGGTATGGGAATCCTCTGTAAGGTCTTCCTTTTAATGAAAAGCAGCCCCCAAATCATTTTCTTTTCTAATAAAGAGCAGAGTGTAAAATCGAGCTGCAGACATAGACAAGCAAGCTGGAAGCTTGCACAGGTGAATGCTGGCAGTTGTGCCAATACAAATAAACTACCAGGGAGTAAGCATGTTCAAAATGGTGGTTCCATCTTCTCTTTTTGCCAGGCATGCGTACAGTGAGGAGCAGACAAGATGGCGCTGGCCAAGTGGAAAGGCTATTTGCATAAGATTAGGGTGGGGCATCAGCCTTTTCCTTGCCCTATGTAAACATCACACCTGGTTAAACCAATCTGTGGGCCCTACAAATCAGACACTGCCTCCTCAAGCCTGCCTGTAAAATCTGCTGCGATCTGCAGCCTTTCCCTTTTGGATGGCTCTCTCTCACAAGAGAGCGGGAGCTGCTTTCCTCTCTCCTTTCTGCTGTTAAACTTTCTGCTCCTTAACCCACTCCGGTGTGTGTACGTCTGTGTCCTTAATCTTCTTAGTGCGAGAAGATCAACCCTGGGATTTACCCCAGACAACGATGCTGCTTCATTTTCACAACCAGGGAGCTTCTAAGAGGACTCTACAGAATTGACACTGACTCCTGAAAAGAGGAACTGCCCAGTTGGTGCTACTATCACTGAGGTGGAATGCGTCATTCTGGGAGTGTGGAAAGAAAATATCGTCAAACAACTGCTGCTGCCAGGGAAAAGAACCATTGCTGGGAAGACTGACGGGAATAGACAAGAAAGTAGTCTTTTCCCCTCTCCTCCTGTTAATGCCCTTAGTCATAGAATCTAACAAGACGTAACTGGTCAAAAGGACACAGTTTGCAGAATCCCAACTCCAGTCAGCATCTCCAAGCCAGAGACAGAAGCCAACTATGGACTGCACAGTTGACTGAAACCACAAAAATACCACAATGGTGATATTTTAGTAATAATTTTAGTAGTAGTAGTGAGATAATAATACTGTATTTTTTACCTTATCTTTCTATGTTTTGATATGTTTAGATACACAAATATTTATTATTGCATTACAATTGCCTACAGTATTGAGTACAATAACATGCTGTACAGGTTTGTAGCCTAGAAACAATAGGCTATACCATAGAGCCTAGGTGTGTCATAAGCTTGTAATAACAATCATTATTTCCACAGATCAGTGTTGTTCAGTTGATCTAGGTTGTGCTCACCTAACGTTTTAGCCTTCTGCAGTAGCTGGATTTATCGTTCGTCAAATATCTACTCCCTGTTAATGTTGGGCTTGGCTGTCAGGTATGGCTGATGGAATTGTAAAGCAAAAGTAAAGTCTAAGTCCTCCAGCTCACTGAATGGACCCTTCTCTTGGCTAAGGGGACCTGATAAAACCTGAAAAACTAGTTCAAGCTTTGACAGGAAGGTGGGTAGATGGTTATTGGACATGCTTCATTATACTCTTTTCGCTTTGGAGTTCAGGCATACAATTGACCAGCATTAACGTTAATATAGAAACTTTAAGACTTACAGAACAGACTCTTTGTAGCAATAAGATACAAACTCCAGTCCCACCCAGGTATAACATCACATGGCAGATAATAGACTCTAAAAGGAAATCAAAGTGTTTTACCCCGAAATGTGTATCTTTGACATATTTTGAAATTGTATCAATCTACTTAGAAGTTTATTTTGCCAAGGTTAAAGATCAGCTGTTCTTGTGGGGAAATTTATATTCTGTAGAGACTCTCCTTCCTTTACTAGGTCTTTCCAGAGAGTCTGACCCTTTGATAAGAGACATTCACTTTTCTCTGAAGTCTGCTACCTGGAGGCTTCATTTGTATGACAAGAACCTTGGCTTGCAAGATTCTCCTCTTACTTTAACTCAGAGCTGATTTCACCTCTTCAGGCAGAGCTTAACCCTTTCAACCAATTGCCAATTGCCAATTAGGAAATCTGTAAATCTATCTATGACCTGGAAGTGCTATACCTCCCCCTACAATCACTAAGATATCACACCTTTCTGGGCTGAACCAGTCTATACCTCACATATATTACCTTACGTCTATGCCTACAACTTCTGTCTCCCTAAAGTGTTTAAAACCAAACACCAAACTAACCCAGCCACCTTGGGCACATGTCCTCAGGAACTTCTGAAGTCGTGTTATGGGTCATGATCTTTAACCTCGGCAAAATAAACTTCTAAGTAGATTGATACTGTCTCGGACACTTTATGGTTTACAGAATGTTAGTGGACACAAATAGATGCCTTAAGTGTGTTTGCCAGATTTGGAGTTGCACCATGAGAAGAATATGACTGTATTAGTTCATTCTTGCATTATTATAAGCAAATACCAGAGACTGAGTGATTTATAAAGAAAACAGATTTAATTGGCTCATGGTTGTGCAGGCTGTATAGGAAGCATAATGCTGGCACCTACTTGACTTCTGGGGAAACTTATAATCATGGCATAAAGTGAAGGGGGAGCAGTCATGTCACATGGTGAAAGCAGGAGCAAGAGAGAAGGGAAGGGTGCCAAACTCTTTCATACAATCAAATCTCACGAGAATGTACTCGCCATCGTGACAGCAGTAAGGGGATGGTGCTAAACCATTCATGAGAAATCCGCCCCCATGATCCAGTCACCTCCCACCAGATTCCACCTCCAGCACTGAGGATTACAATTAAATATGAGACTTGGGTGGGGACACAGATCCAAACCATATCAATGCCATTTCAGCGTAGGCTACAGAATGAGATGTGTGTCAAAAGTCTGTGACCTGGAGCAGAGCAGCCCAGCTGAGCACATGCTGGATTGGAAGAACTACTTTTGACCTGAAGACCTGTGTGAGAATAAACGCTGTTGTAAGTCACTGAGTTTTAGTTTGTTATGTGGCATTACTGTGTAAATAGCAGGATGAATCACACCCTGAGCTTGTACCTTAGGCTCTTTAGTTGAAGATGAAAAATTTTAAGCACCCTAAAACTGCCTCAAAAAACAGCAGCATATTATCACACAAGGTAAAGAATGTGTAGAAGTTCTCTGAATTGCGGCTAACGTAATGTTATCTGAATAAATGTTGAATTCTTTTTCTTCTTAGGCAGTAATAAGTTTGCTATTGTTGTAGGATATTTCAAAATAGCAGATAACCGTAATTAGTATGTAATTTGTTGGTAACACTGTCTTTTTAGCAGTTTGAATGCATAGAAACTTAAATTCATAATTATCAGTAATGTTTATTGTGAATGCTTTAATGTAGCAATTCTTGCATTTTTATGCATCTTGTTAATTAATGAGCTACTATTTTCTTGGTCTTATGTATCCATAGTCTCATTTAATTTTAACAGTTATGTCTTCTAAATAAAGGAATTAAGGTCAGAAAAGGAGGTAATCGTTGGACTGATCAAAGGGATCTATTCGGGTATCTTAGATTATGTAGGGCTAAAGCTGAACCTAGAATCTAGGTAAGATTTGGAAAGGAGCAGAAGAGGGCATCCCTATTTAGGCCAAAACTATTAGACGAGGGATTCTTGAATGATGAGGATAGACGTCAATTGAGATGCCAGCATACCTGGAATAGAGGATTTGTTTGAGGAATTGGTAATAAATATGTTACATAAAAAAAGCAAGAGAAAAAGAAGTTTGCACTTGGTGGAGTAAGCAGTGTAGAACTTGTATAAAGTAATGTTAATAATGCTTTATGGAGATTTGTCTTGTGATAATACTCAATTAAAATCTTTAAAGTTTGTAAAACATGTTTTAACTCCCTTGTATATGTTTACTACATGCTAGACACTATGCTTGGTAGTTACATTCACATAAGTGGAGAAGTAGGCATTGTAGGGGTTAAAAAATTTAATAAGATATGGCCCTTGCTCTCAATGGAGCAGGCAGATATTTTTACAGCCATAATACAAGTTATAGTTTAATAAGTACTATAATAAAGGTAAAAGAATTAAGAGAATAGAGATGAGGGAAAATTAATTACTATTAGGAGGATCAAGGAAGTTTTATAGAAGAGGTTGTAAATGGACTGCTAGTAAATTACTCATAATGGACAAAAAAGAGGGCAGAATCAAAAGTGATGTAAAAACTTTTAGTCCAGGAGACAAATAATGGTTTTGTCATGGCCAGAAATAGAAACCTGGAAATTATGATAGTATTAACAACATCTTTGCATCAATTTCATAACTAGTGTGTGTTGTGATGAGTCCTCTTAACTTTTCTGATTCAATTCTAAATGCTTTCCAAGGCATGGGTTAAAGCATTAGAGCATGTTTGTATTTAACAGTTAGCCTCATTGACTCAGTGTGTTTAACCCAGTTAGGCTTGGCATTTAAATGAGGAAGACATGAGAAAAGACATCCCCATTTGATTCTTCTTGTACATAAAGAGTGTTTTCAAAAAATGTGAATAAACAGTGGTCTTTGCTAAAAATATATTACCTTATGTAGGCTATCTATAGTATTTTATCTATTAGAAAGTTTTGGGCATGGGATAGAAACCCCCAAAAGTTTAAAAAAATCAAGATATATACAGATACATAGACATATAAAAAGAAGAATCTCATATAGTAGTACAACAGAAGTTTAGCAAACTTGAGCTTTGGTCTAAGGAAAGAAAAATTTAAACCGACGTCATGAAGTCTTAGAAAATGTGTACAAAGACATGGCCAGTAACATTACATTCCAATCAGTAACACATGCTTTTCTTGAGGTTAAAATTACTCTCTTAAATAAATCAACAAAGAAGTAAATTTCTGCAGATGCTATTATAAGTTCCTTATTAATGCTATAAGTGAGACTCTCCCATAGAAGATGAAAACTGCATGTTACTTCAGTAAACTTGGTAAGGCCACTTTTATCTCTCAGAACTTCAGTTTCCTCATCTGAGGAGTGAGAAAGTAGGATTTGATTCCTCCTTCCTTTTTCCTAGTCTTTCTCTCTCTCTCTCTCTCCTTCCTTCCCTCCAAAAGGAACCTCCTTTTGGGACTTCTTTGTGTCCCAGTTTAGATTCTTATACATTTTACCCAGAGTACTACAATCCCTAGCAAGTCTCTTTACTGCCAATACTGTCTTCCTCAAAGTTATTCTCAAAAAAATGACCTGAAAAATGAATCTAAAATCCCAATGTGACTGTTTTTTTCTTAGTTGGCTACAGGTGATTCTACCTGATGTAGCCCCTGTTGTTTCTGCCATAGCTTCATTGTGGGCTACTTTCCCCTACTCTCTCATCACCTGGTTACTGCTGTCCTCTCTGAATGTAGTGAGTGCCCTCTATGACTTTGTGTATGGGAAAACTCCTATTCATCCTTCAAACTTTTATCAAATGTCCTTTCTTCTGTGACACTTTCAAGAAGAATAAATTCTTTCCTTCTCTTTTGTCATCATGCTTGGTTTTTGCCTCTACAGTGGCATTTATTCCATTGTATTACACTTACATTTCTGCATGTCTGACTCTTTACGCCCTGGGCACAGTGACTTGCACATAATGGGTGGTCAATAAATATGTATTGATTTGTGAGCATTTTGGTGATTTTTATTGGGGACTAAACTACATAAGTGTTTTCAAGTTTCAACTTCTTTTTGATAAATCTATACATCACTGAAAATTAAGGGAGCATGAAAATGTGACTTTAATATTTCTTAATACTAAAAAACATATCTGAGATGTGATTATTGGTCAATTTCAGTATTTTAGAAACTAAATAAAACAGTAAAATTTGTGATCACTCTAAAGTATGGAAACATGTTTGGGCTTCTTCTAAGTGTAATGAAGGCACTGGGTGATTGTTCATATTATGGATTCCTGAGCTATTTCTTTACCAACTGCCCAAAAGGCAACACATCTGTTTCCTGAGTCTTGGAGAAAATCCTTTACTCACTTGTAGTCCAACTTCATGTTATGACTTCTGATACGCACTTGGAAAGCCTGTGTGACACATTTTCCTATGAATTTGGCTACAGAATTCATTTGAACCAACTTGACCACTTTGCCTTACAGAAACACTGGAAATTCCAGGATTTAATTGGCACAAGAGTTATTTTTCCAGAAAGGAAGCCAGGTTCAGATAAGTCACCAGTTATGGTCCCTTAACTAGAATTTTCTTTCTTGTTTTCTAATAGCATCTCTTTAAACAATAACAGGGAATGGAACAGAAAAAAATTATTTGAGGGCAGTTAAACTATGATTTGGAGAAATACATAGAAAATGTTATCTTTACAATTTTACTACCTAATTTTTTTCGTGTGTGTACCTAAAACAGTTTTACTAAAACTTTACTTTTTAAATGCAGCGTGTTGCCTGTTGCTTGTTTTAAGTATAAATATCTTAATGAAAACCCTTAAATCATATATAGGTGTCAAAAGAATTATCTTTTGGAAAGAATAATATACATATATTTTGTTTTATTAATATTAAAACATTTTTAAAAATTAAACTGTAGGTTGAGGTTGAAATCTGAAATTAAGCCAACTAGCAAAAGACAAGCAAGGTTAACAATTTTACATGCAACTTAGAGTGAACAGGCCTTTTATCCTGGTGAGTAATTACTTGTTAGTGACTTTTATATGAACAGATATAATAAAGTGGTACAAACTTAAGCTATTCTATAATAGATAAAGAAGGTAATGGATGGTGAGAAAAATAAATCCACTATATGTAAAATGTAACAAACTTGGAAGGGAAAAAAAAGATGCTACCTATATTAGTCTGTTTTCATGCTGCTGATAAAGACATACCCAAGACTGGGCAATTTACAAAAGAAAGAGGTTTAATTGGACTTACAGTTCCACGTGGCTGGGGAAGCCTCACAATCATGGTGAAAAGCAAGGAGGAGCAAATCACATCTTATGTGGATGGCAGCAGGCAAAAAGAGCTTGTGCATGGCAACTCCCATTTTTAAAACCATCAGATCTAATGAGACCCATTCACTATCACATGAACAGCACAGGAAAGATCCACCCCCATAATTCAGTCATCTGCCACTGGGTCCTTCCCACAGCATGTGGGAAATATGGGAGCTACAAGGTGAGATTTGGGTGGGGACACAGAGCCAAACCACATCATTTCACCCCTGGCCCCTCCCAAATCTCTTATCTTCACATTTCACAACTAAACATGCTTTCCCAATAGTTCCTCAAAATTGCAATCCATTTCAGCATTAACCCAAAAGTCCAAATCCAAAGTCTCATCTGAGACAAGGCAAGTCCCTTCTGCCTATGAGCCTGTAAAATCAAAAGCAGATTAGTTACTTTCTAGATACAATGGGGGTACAGGAATTGGGTAAATACAGCCATTACAAATGGGAGAAATTGGCCAAAACACAGGGGTGACAGACCCTATGCAAGTCCGAAATCCAGCAGGGCAGTCAAGTCTTAAAGCTCCAAAATGATCTCCTTTGACTCCATGTCTCGTATCTGGGTCATACCGATGGAATAGGTGGGTTCCCATGGTCTTGGGCAGTTCCACCCCTGTGACTCTGCAGGGTACAGCCTCCCTCCCAGCTGCTTTCATGGGCTGGCATTGACTGTCTGTAACTTTTTCAGGCACAGGTTGCAAGCTTTTGGTTGATCTACCATTCTGGGGTCTGAGGGACAGTGGCTCTCTTCTCACAGCTCTACTAGGAAGTGTCCCAGTAGGGACTCTGTGTGGGGGTTCTGACCCCACATTTCCTTTCTGCACTGTCCTAGCAGAGGTTCTCCATGAGGGCCATGCTCCTGCAGCAAACTTCTGCCTGGACATCCAGGTGTTTCCATACATCCTCTGAAATCTAGGCAGAAGTTCCTAAACCTCAATTCTTGACTTCTGTGTATCCACAAGGTAAATACTACATGGAAGCTACTAAAGGTTGGGGCTTGCATCCTCTGAAGCCATGGTCTGAGCTGTACCTTGGCCCCTTTTAATCATGGCGAGAGTGGCTGGGACGCAGGGCACCAAGTCTCTAGGCTGCACACAGCATGGGGACCCTGGACCTGGCCCACAAAACCACTTTTTCCTCCTAGGTCTTTGGGCCTGTGATGGGAGGGGCTGACATTTTCCTCATAGTATTGGGGATTAACTTTCAGTTGCTAATAACTTATGCAAATTTCCACAGCCAGCTTGAATTTCTCCTCAGAAAATGGGATTTGTTTTCTATTGCATTGTCAAACTGCAAATATTTTGAACTTTTGTGCTCTGCTTCTCTTATAAAACTGAATGCCCTTAACAGCACCCAAGTCATCTCTTGAATGCTTTGCTTAGGAATTTCATCTGCCAGACACCCTAAACCATCTCTCTCAAGTTCGAAGTTCCACAAATCTCTAGGGCAGTGGCAAAATGCTGTCAGCCTCTTGCCTAAAATGTAAGAAGAATCACCTTTGCTCCAGTTCTGAACAAATTCCTCATTTCTATCCGAGACCACCTCAGTGTGGACCTTATTGTTTGTATCACTTTCAGCATTTTGGTCAAAGCCATTTAACAAGTCTCTAGGAAGTTCCAAACTTTCCCACATTTTCCTGCCTTCTTCCAAGCCCTCCAAACTGTTCCAACCTTTCCCTGTTACCCAGTTCCAAAGTCGCTTCCACATTTTTAGGTATCTTTTCAGCAGCACCCCAGTCTACTGGTAGCAATTTACTGTATTAGTTCATTATCATGCTGCTGATAAAGACATACCTGAGACTGAGCAATTTACAAAAGAAAGAGATTTACTTGGACTTACAGTACCACGAGGCTAGGGAAGCCTCACAATCATGGTGGAAGGCAAGGAGGAACAAGTCACATCTTATGTGGACAGCAGCAGGCAAAGAGAGAGAGAGAGACAGCTTGTGCAGGGCAACTCCTGTTTTTAAAACCATCAGATCTTGTGATTCCCATTCCGTATCACAAGAAAGACCCACTCCCATAATTCAATCGTATGTCACCGGTTCCCTCCCACAACATGTGGGAATTATGGGAGCTACAAGATTAGATTTGGGTGGGGACACAGAGCCAAACCATATCACTAACTAAAGAATTGGGGCATAATCATCAAATACAATGATTTTTAAATGAATATTTATGTATTATAAAGAAATGAGGAGAAGAATTTGGTTAGAATTCAATCCTTGAAACAAGGCTGATATCCATGTTCATTTTTGCTTAAGAGTTAATCTGTGATGTGGGTGGGCAGGACTTAAGCTGAAAGCTCTAGTGTTACTAGTTTTTGGTATTAGAGGGTAGAGTTTGAGGCTTTCAGGGTGGTTGAGAATTGAGGAGAACATTCTTAAAACGATGAATTCAAAAGCAGAGAATCCCTGAATTGTCATATAAACTGAACCAAACTAAACATGCACCAGGGGGACTCCAAGAAACTTATCAGAAAGCAAAAGCTAGATGGCTGAAAATGTTGAACAGAGATTTTAGCTGCTGCTAAATCAGAGTATCTAAAAATAATAAAAATAGTTGACCATACAAAATAGTTCTGGAGAAATTGCAACTTTAAAACACCTCTGGTGAGAATACAAAATGGCAAACCACTTTGAAAAGTGTTAAATATCCATCTGCCATATGATACAACCATTTCATTCCTAGGTATTTGCCAAACCAAAATGAAACCTATGTTTACATGAAAATTGCATGTGGTTGCTCGTAGCACCTTTATGTGTAACAGCTACAAAATGGAAACAACCTAAATGTTTGACATGGGCATGAATAAATATATTGTGGTGTACCCATACAATGGAGTACATTTTACTCAGCAGTAAAAATGAGCAAACGGTTAATACATTCAATAACACTGATGAATCTCAATGTTGCTATTTTGAGTGAAAGATGCAAGAATAAAACAGAGTATACTGTATTACTGAATGTAAATATCATTCAATGAATTTCAAATTAATTGACAGTAACAGGAAGTAAATCATTGGTTGCCTGGGAGAGACAGCAGGTAGGGGCAGAAGGAAGGGGCTACAAAGGGCAAGAGGACACTTGGGGGGTGACAGAAATATTTTTTATATCGGTGTGGCAATAGCTTCATGGGTGAATACATATGCCAAAACTTATCATCAAATTGTATACTCTAAATTATGTGAAGTCTATTGTTCTTCAATTATACCTCAAACAACTGCATTAGTCTGTTTTCACAATGCTCTAAAGAACTATCTGAGACTGGGTAATTTATAAAATAAAGAGGTTTAATTGACTCACAGTTCCACATGGCTGGGGAGGCCTCAGGAAACTTACAATCATGGTAAAAGGTGAAGGGAAAGCAAGGCACATCTTACATGGCAGCAGGAGAAAGAGGGAGTGAGGGGGGATGTGCCACACTTTTAAATCATCAGATTTTATGAGAACCCACTGTCATGAGAACAGCATGGAGGAAATCTGCCCCCATGATCCAATTACCTCCTACCAGGTCCCTCCCCTGACACAAAGGGATTACAATTTGACATGACATTTGGGAGGAGACACACAGCAAATCTGTATCAATAACCTTTTATTTTAATATTTTATATTCTCTGTTGAAACACATGCTACTTGCTTTGCTTACTCTTTTCTCACAGCAACATTTAATTGTCCTTGAGAACTCAAAATGCAGTGTGGTGACTGATCATCTTGGACCATGTTAGGCACTACCTTGGTCCAAGGGAACCTCAGGGAACAGTTATTTCCCTATTTCCATTGTTTTGAAGACAGATATAGTGACCTATATGAAATATTCTCACTAGACTTATAAATGACCAAAAGTTGGCAGTGTGAAATGGTGACACATAAAATGAATCTAAGAGATATTTTAATTTGCATTATTATCTTACTTTTAACCTTCATATATTCACTGCCAATATTAAAATGAAATTCCCATTTCATGTATGCTAAATAGAAGTTCAGACTACCCTCATGCATTTAAAGAATGCTTTTCTAATACCAGAATCTTTAAATGATCATCTTTCAACAATGAATCCTTCCATATATATATATACACACACACACACACACACACACACACACACACATTTATACCCTTATGTATATACCCTTATTATCCATACTAAGGGTATAGATAAAGTACTTCTTTTGCAAACAATTTGTTTTTCATCTAGAATCAGCCAGCATCCATTGTGACTTAAGGAACATTGTATTTCAGTCTTAACTAATTCTGTGAATTTACACAACAGTAGTTAAGAGAGGTAGACATTGCAGTCTTTGTTTTTTAAATAAATAATTATTTTAAAAAAAGCAGATAAATGCTTTCCTTTCAGAGGCAATATTAGAATTCATATTAAAACTCAAAAATCCTTAAATGATCAGACCATTAATAACACTCTGTCTTTATGAAAAAGAAATGGTTTCAGAGATGGAACCAGGGAGCAGTGCATCAATTTAATGGTGCAAAAATTCTACCACCTTTACAAAAATTATGCATAAGAACTTGGTCTACATTGTCACTTAAGATAGCTCTTATATTTTGTATGATATTTATTTGCTTAGTTTGCTTAACGCCTTTTTGCATACTTACATAATTTAATCCTAACAAATTCTCTACAAAAGGTGGAGTGAGAAACATTGTGACAAAATTGTTATAGTCAGAAAAATAAAGCTTTAAAACATGTATTGAACTTGTAACATATTTAGTAGCAATGTTTCTGCTCTGGTAACCTCCATACCACCAGATTTCATTTTCTCAAGCATTCTTAACTTTATTTAGGAAAAATTGTTGACATATATTGTTAGTATTAAGAAGCAAGTACTTAGAAGCAATTATTATAACCTCTACCCATGTGTTACTTATCTCTAAAGAACTTGGATCTATTAAAAAAATAGTTTCTTTTTTCCTCACAATTGCCATGTAAAGTAGGTTAAATAAAGGTGTGGACAAAGTTATCTGAAAAAGAACTTGGAGGAAAGACTTTATTCTGGTGAACAGTTTGCAAATTAGACCACAGTCCTCTGTGTAAAAGGAAGGTGCTTTCTAGAGAACAAAGAGAGGGTTCAGATTTTATAACAAAAGTTTACACCCACGTTTCCAGTCAGATCTGTTTATGCAAATTAAAGATTGACAGTTGTTTAGTTCTGATTGGTCAATAAGCTGAGATCTGATTGGTTGAGGCAGTTAAGCTGTGATTGATTGGTTGGTTCAGGTGAGTGTTGAAAAGTCTCAAAGTTAGAAAGGTACAGTTTTCCAGGGTTTTCAGGCAACTCAAAGAATATATGTAACCTCTACTCACCAAATGGCCACTTGGCTCTATTTTAAATTTAAGCACAGTTAGCTACTTGGGATCCATCATGACGGACTGGCTCTTTCAGGTTCACATTTGTTCACCAAGTGATGAACCTCATTTTAGAGTGTGGAGACTGGAATTTGGGAAGTGATTTGTAACTTTGCTCCAGCTTGAGACTTGGCTTGGAAATAACCCTGAGCCTCCTAAGGCTTAGAATACCAGCATTGACAGCAGTACCTGGGTGCACCTCAGGAGTCTGCTCAAAGAGGTGAGGCTATTAGGTGGTGAACTGCTGATGAGAACCCAGTGCTAACAAGACAGAGGTGATGCATACAATCCCTTTAGACACCAGTTAGCTCAGCCCTGGTATCTAATTCGGTCAAATCCAAGTAAGTATTTTTACAAGTATGTTTTCCTAATTAGCTCTTACTCTTCTAGCTGGAGTTCAGAGATAAAAGATACATGCTTAAGATTTCTTCTACCTTGGTAAACTAGGTCTAGTATTTTACCAACACCTAGAGAAGAGATCTGTATAGAATTAAAAAAAAAAAAAAAAAAACCTGACAAAGTAAAACTGATATCAAGATGGGCAGGGTGTTATATTAACCTAGGGTGGAAGGCATGTTTGACAGGAGTAAATATTAAAGAAAGAAGTTAATATGTCATAATTTTAAATTATTTTATTTGAATTTTTATGAAAGTGCTTTCTGTATTTTTAAGGTTTGATCAGTATGAAAGAGAAAGGTACATTATTATATATGGATATATATATAATTTTTCTATGAATATTTTTAAAGAACTCTATCACTAACTCTATCATATGTCTTGCGTGTATTGGGAAAATGGGTACTTGCAGAGGGTAGGTGGCTTGCTGTGTCCTAATTTGATATTGCAGATATAACCTTGTAAGTTTAGATTTACTAAAATTAAAAAAGTTTAAAATGTAAGGACAGGCACAGGAAAAATCAGTGTGATTCTTAGTTTTATTATGAACAATTAGATATTTATGTAAACTAAAATAGTATCTCTAGATTATTTTTAGAGAAAGTGCTGCCACTCCCATGTTTTAAAGACCAATTTTTAATTAATAAATAAATTATTTCTTGCAGTGAGAAAGGAGTTTGGAGACAGAAAGACAGAAGAATTGATATTCCACTCAGAGATGTCAATTTTCAAAGAAATTTCTGCCCATTACGGATGCACCACAAATACTAAAGTCTATGCAATATATATTTTGGAAAGAATGTTTTTTCATGAAACTATAATTTTCATTCATAAGAATATATTTCCTGACTTAACATTTTATAGACTAGATTAAAATTTTGTTCCCCAAGTAACTGTATGTGTGTGTGTGCATGTGCGTGTGTATGCATTCCTGAGGATTATTCTAAGGCTGAACTCGTTCATAGAAATGGAATTTTTCTGTCTACGCTCACATTTTAAAACAGCTCACACAAGTCAGGCAGAGACTGCCAACACCTTGGTTTCTAATTCTTTTTGCTAGTTCTATTAGAGGGGGCAAGTATAAACTGACTATGGGAAACAGTACACCCTTTCTCATATTCTTTATCAACATACATAAATTGGAAGAAAGAGGAAGAAAGAGAAAGAAAGAGAGGGGTACGGAGGGAGGAAAGGAGGGAGAAGAAAGAGAGAGGAGGGGAAGCAGGAAGAGAGGAGAAGGGGAATATACTGGGGGAAAGAGAAGAGAGACAGAACCTTTCCACTAAAGTTAGCATCTGAGAGAGAGGCCCACGGAATTGATTTTTTTTTTTTTTTTTTTAAATCCCTTTGGCAAACCAGCATTTGGTCCTTGCTTTGGTTATCCTGAGGCAGTGCTTTTTTTTACCTGAGCTAGCTGACCATCTCAGCTGTGACAATTTAAAATTAGGCCACTATTTATAATTCAAGCTATGTGTAAACAAAACAAAACACAATACAACCAATGAAGGAGGTTGCTTAGTTTGTTTTTTTAAAGGTAGGGGCATTTTGTAAATCAGACAGAGATAGCTTTCTTGAATAAAATGACATTTTTAGTTATTTCTTTGTCTTGAACTTTCTCCTGAGGCATCTTTTGGCTGGCTCACTAGTCAAGAGGAACTGAAGAGGAATTGAAGGAATTCTAAACATCCCCAAAGCCTCTAGTGATTCTCCAGATGTGTCTTTTCAAGAAGTTGGCTACTTGTAGGGAGGGTGGCTATACCTTAATTATTCAGTCACTTTTAATGTTTTACCTAAACTCTTTGTCAAATAGGTAGTTATTGCATTGCTTTAACTGCTATACAGCCATCATTTGATTATACATTCTACCAAAGATTGATTGCTTGATTTCAGGTTTAATTTTAAGATTTAAATGGCTGACTCTTTAGCTTGCTCAATTGTATTCTTTGTCCCCGATTACTTATTCCATAGAACACTGCTTATCTTTAAATAAAATGCATTAAACTCCTTTGTTTTCAGATGCTCTAATATTTATGCCTGTTGGGGATTCATACCCTAATAACTTGGGCTACTAGTCTGTAATAAAATATAAACTCTAGCCATATTAAATATGATAGACTTGCCCTAAAAGTCGGATTTATACCTTCAATATACCATGGAATTTATAATACAAATAAATTACTTTTTCTCGTATTTGTTTTAAAATAAGAAATTGTAGTCTCTTGAGTTCTAGAGCTTCTGTAAGAACAACAGAAGGAACGCTCAGCTAATGTTTAGTACCCATATGCTTCATTAAAGTGACCAGATGTCCCGCATTTGTCAAGGGAAAAGGGGAATTGTGTTCTTCTCTCTCAAATATTTCCTTCAAAAAGTCTATCATGGATGCATTTTGTGCCTTCATTGCCCTTTTCAAATAATTCTTATTCATGCCTTATGATAAGAACATTACAACTGGTAACAAACTGCTTTTAAACTTGGGGTTTCAGATTTTCTAAAGCAAAAAATTGATTGTGTTTGTTGGGTTTTTTTTGTAGTTCTATAGTTTAGTGTTACAAAAATTTGTATCAGAATTCTCAGCCTGCCTACATAGCCCTAAAACTAAATTTATAATGTAAAGTAGGCATGATCCTGTTTATTTTTTTAAAGCCTGAGTTCCAACACACATTTTAAATCTCAGTAAAATGTGGCTTATTTTCTCAGTAAATACTGTCAGGAAAAATTGTCCAAACCTTGGAAATGGAAGAAGAGATTATGGAGCATCCTTTAAATGAAGTGCTATGTTTTGTCTGTTGAATTTTTCAAGGTTTATCAGATTCTGAAGAGGTGTGCTCCTTTGAGTGACTTCCTAGTGATGAGGCTAAATATCTCAAACCTTTTAGTCTCAGGATCCCTTTACACTCTTAACAAGTTTTGAGGGCCCTAAAGACTTTTGTTTATGTGCATTTTATCTATTGATATTTACCATACCATAAATTAAAGCTAAGCAATTAAAATAAATATATATGTGTTAATTTATTTTAAATAACAATAATATAATTCCATTGCCTATTAACATAGGACATCGGCTTATTTTTATAAAAAATAATTTTTATTTTGAAATAAAATTTTCAGGTGAAGAGTGACATTGTCTTTACAATTTTGCAAGTTTCTTTAACATCTGGCTTGATGGAAGGTAATGGATTATCATGTCTACTTCAGCCTTCAACTGGTTGCACTGTTATTTTGGTGGACGTATATATAAAATATCTGGTACCACACAGTTATGTATGGAGTTGGAAAAAGGAGGAGTATTTTAACACCCCTTAGCTGTAATTGTGGATGTTTTTCTTTCACATTACACCAAAAATTGGCAAGTGGTAGTTTCTTAAAGGTTAGTTGCAATGGGGTATCTAAAGAAATATTGATGAGATTTAAAACTATTCCTTTTGATTCTGTTGGCTTATCTTGCACATTAAATGGGCCATTTATCTATGTCAAATTATGTAACATTATTTATTGCTCATATAGAAATTATTGGTTTATGGATATATGCAGATTTTCAAAATGTTGACACGTTTGATTGCCCAATATTAAAATATCAAATTAGTCTATATTACTACCAATCCCATTAGACAGTTTGCAGATTAGATGTTCTAAAGGAAAGATTCATTTATTGTTGTTTGGAGAATAACTTTAAAATGCTCATGACATTGGACACAGGGATCTTACTGAAATATATTTTCTTAAAGAGATAATTGCACAAGTGTATTCGTCCATTCTTAAACTGCCATAAAGAACTACATGACAGTGGGTAATTTATAAAGAAAAGAGGCTTAGTCAGCCCATGGTTCCATGGGTTATACAGGCTTCTGCTTCTGGAGAGGCCTCAGGAAACTTACAATCATGGCAGAAGGCAAAGCCCATCTTCACATGGCTGGCAAGAGACAGCGAGCAAAGGGGGAAGTGCTACACACTTTTAAACAACCAGATCTCATGAGAACTCACTCACTATGACAAAAACAGCAAGGGGGGAAGTCCACCCACATGATCCAATGACCTCCTACCAGGCCCCTCCTCCACCATTGAGGATTATAAATTGACATGAGATTTGGGTGGGGACACAGAGCTAAGCCATATCATTCTGCCCCTAGCCCATCCCAAATCTTACATTCTTCTCACATTTCAAAACAAAATTATGCCTTCCCAATTATCCCCCAAAGTCTTAACTCACTCCAGCATTAACTCAAAAGTCCAAGTCCAACATCTCATCTGAGACAAGGCAAGTCCCTTCTGTCTATAAGCCTGTAAAATAAAAAAAAGTTAGTTACATCCAAGACACAATGGGAATACTCACATTGGGTAATTGCTCCTATTGCAAAAGGGAAAAATTGGCCAAAACAGAGGGGATACAGGCCCCATGAATGTCTGAAACCCAGGAGGGCAGTCATTAAATCTCAAAGCTCCAAAATAATTTCTTTTGACTCCATGTCTCATGTCCAGGTCACACTGATGCAAGGGTATTGGGGATAGGGTCCCAAGGTCTTGGGCAGCTCCATCCCTGTGGCTCTGCAGGGTACAGCCCTTGCGGCTGCTTTCACAGGTTGGCATTGAGTGCCTGCAGCTTTTCTAGGCTCACAGTGCAAGCAAGCTGTTGGTGGATCTACCATTCTGGGTCCGAAGGACAATGGCCCTTTTCTCACAGCTCCACTAGACAATGACCCACTGGAGATTCTGTGTGGGGCTTAAACCACACATATCCCCTCCACACTGCCCTAGTAGAGGTTCTCCATTTGGGGTCTGCCCCTGCAGCAGACTTTTGTATGGACATCCAGGCATTTCCATACATCCTCTGAAATCTAGGTGAAGGCTCCCCAAGCTCAACTCCTGTGTTCTGGGCACCTGCAGGTCTAACACCATGTGGAAACTGCCAAGGCTTGGGGCTTGCACACCATGAAGCAACAACCTAAGTTGTACCTTGGCCCCTTTTAGCCATGACTGGAGCTGTGACAGCTGGGAGGCAGGGTGCTATGTACTGAAGCTGCACAGAATGGCAGGGCCCTAGGCCTGGCCCATGAAACCAGTTTGCCCTCCTAGGACTCCAGGCCTGTGATGGGAGAGGCTGCCACAAAGATCTCTGAAATGCCTTGGAGGCATTGTCCCTTCTGTTTTGACTATTAACATTTGATTATCTTTACTTTTGCAAATGTCTGCAGCTGGCTTGATTTCCTCCCTTGAAAATGTTTCGGTTTTTTTCTACTACGTGGTCAGGCTGTAAATTTTCCAAACTTTTATGCTCTGTTTCCCTTTTAAATGTAAGTTTCAATTTCTGGTTATTTCTTTGTTTCTGCAAATGAATGTAGACTTTTAAAAGCAGCCTTGCCACATCTCTCTAAGCATTTGTTGCTTAGAAATTTCTTCTATTAGATATCCTAAATCATTTCTTTCAAGTTCAAAGTTCTACAAATTGCTAGAGCATCGGCATAATGCTGCCAGCCTCTTTACTAAAGCATAGCAGCAGTGATCTTTACTTCAGTTCTGAACACGTTTCCCATCTCCACCTGAGACATCCTCAGCCAAACATCTCTGTCTATATCACTATCAGCATTTTGGTCACAACAATTTAACAAGTCTCTAGGAAATTCCAAACTTACCCTAGTCTTTTAGTCTTTTTCTGAGCCCTCCTACCTCTGCCCATTAACCAGTTCCAAAGTTGCTTCCACATTGCCAAATATCTTTATAACAATACTCCACTTCCCTGGTACTGATTTTCTGTATTAGTTCATTCTCGCACTGCTATAAAGAACTACCTGACACTGGGTAATTTATAAAGAAAAGAGGTTTAATCAGCTCACAATTCTATGGCCTGTACAGGCTTCTGCTTCTGGAGGGCCTCAGGAAACTTACAATCATGGCAGAAGGTGAAGGGGAAGCAAGCACATCTTCACATGGCTTGCAAGAGTCAGAGAGCAAAGTGGGGAGTGCTACATACTTTTAAACAACCAGATCTCACGAGAACTCACTATCACAAGAACAGCAAGGGGGAAGTCTAGCCCCATGATTCAGTCACCTCCTGCCAGGCCCCTCCTCCAACACTGAGGATTATAATTTGATGTGAGATTTGGGTGGGAACACAGAGCCAAACCACATCAACAAGTATGTAAAACATGTGTGAAATATAAACACAAAGGTATTAATGAGAGCACTGTTTATAATTGAGAAAGATTGGAAATTACCTAGGTATGGAAAGCAGAGATTATTTTACACATTAAAATACTTGGTGTGTGTGTGTGTGTATATGTATGTGTGTGTATGTGTGTGTTTAGTGGCATGAAAAAATATATGTGCTTCTTGTAGAGTGAAAACTTTGTTATAAAATAGCATCATAGTAAGATCACAAAGAATTTTTGTGTATGCATATTAGGATAGATAATAGAGAGACAGAGAGATAATGTTTCAGATAAAGTTTTGAAGATTCACCACAATGATAATCAAATATCTCTGAGTTGACATATTAAGGAGATGTTGTTTTTCCTTGTAAGAACTTGATTGTTTAATTATTTTGTTTTTTAAAGAAGCATGTATATTTTACAGTCAGAAAAAAATAATAAACCATTAGCTTTTGGGAAATGAAAGTCAGTTTTGTTTCTAAAATTAGATAAAATAGATGTGTTTTGTTCTGACAGCTAAAGTTGGCAAGATTTCAAAGCAGTATGTAGCTTATGTGCTACTAGTAGAAGTATTAGTGCAATCTACCTGACAAGTAGTTGGGGTTAAAAGTCTTAAAATTTTCATTCCTGATAATTTATCTGATTTACTTCTACTAATTATTCCTATGGACATATTCAGTGATCTCTTCAAAGTTTTATATAAAATGCAAATGTCAAACAATAGAAAATAATTAGAATGTATTATATTGTAGTGTATTCATTTGGTAGAATACCTTGTAGACATTACTATAGATCACTCAGTATTTTTGCCTCATTGTCTATAGTTGCATGCTGCTGTGATTTGGGAAAGGAAGGAAGTAGAAAGTTGAGAAATGGGGGTCATAAGCCATTTTTCCTTTTTTTTTTTTTTTGGTAGATTCTGTGGGATTTCTTGCCTCTCCATTCCTTCCTTTACTTGTCCCCACTTTGATCTCAAGTCTCCACTTATCCTTTCTCCACAACCTTGATTTTTAGTGGTCCATGAGTCTAGTTGTTACTTAGAATGACAGGTCCACATATCTAAATTTTTCTTATGGTATTTTACTTCTGAGATTCAGAAATATGGTTTCAAAAAACATTGAAAACAATTATTCTACATTGTAAAGAGGTATGCAAATGAATATGAGTATGCCAGAGATACTCATAGGTGCCTGGGAATACACTTTTCATTCAGAGAACAGCAAAAAAGAAATTTCTAATGCAGTCATGCCTTACTGAGTGATGGGGAGACATTTTGCGTAATGTGTCTTTAGGCTATTTGTCATTATTTGAACATCACAGAATGTGCTTACACAAACTTAGACCGTGTAGCCTGCTACACACCTAGGCTGGGTGGTCTCGCCCACTACTCCTAGGCTGTAGTGCATGTTACTGCCCTGAATAGTTTGTGTATCTAAATGTTTCTAAATGTAGAAAAGGTACAATAAGAATACAGTATTAGAATCTTATGGATCATGCTCATATATGTGGTCCATTGTGGACTGAAATGTTGTTATGAGGTGTATAACCATAGTTTCATGTCTTTTTTTTTAAAGGATGATATAAATATCAATTTTCTTTTTATTTGTTTTAAAAAAGTATTAACAGTTGTTTATTTATTTATCTATTTATTTATTTTTTGAGATACAGTCTTGCTCTGTCAACTAGGCTGAAATGCAGTGGCACAATCATGGCTCACTGCAACCTCCGCCTCCCAAGTTCAAGTGATTCTTCTGCCTCAGCCTTCTGAGTAACTGGATTACAGATGCCCACCACCACACCCAGCAAATTTTTGTACTTTTAATAGAGACAGGGTTTCACCATGTGTTGAGCCAGGCTGGTCTTGAACTCCTGACCTCAAGTGATTTGCCCACCTCAGCCTCCCAAAGTGCTGAGATTACAGGCATGAGCCACTGCACCTAACCTGTTATTTAAAAATACATTTCCTAAGTACATTTAAAACAGTTTTGGGAAAAAATCATGTTAAATTTAGGTTTCTGTATACTTGAGCAACTAGAAAGCATTAAACTTTATGATCTAGCAGATACAGATTCTCAAAGCTAACAGCTAGAAAAATTTCTCATGAGTAAAATTAAATTGCTCATCTATAGGATCTCTGAGTCTTTTCCAAGTTTCATAGCAAAAGAGATTCCCCAAATTACCTTTATTTACTTATTTTTAAAGTAGAATTCTGAAATCCTAGGTTGAATGAGCTAGAATAATATACATATTTTAATATTGAAATTTGGGTTTTTCTAATTAGCAACACATCTATATTGAATTGCTAATGAAAAATTGTCAGTCTTTAATATTAGCAAATATTTTTCAACCAGAACCCTACTCTGAAGATAGTATTATTAATGCTTTCAGTGAAGTCATAGTTATTTTCTTTGGCTGTATCAACACAGGAGGAAAAAAAAGCGAAAGTCTTATCACATTTAAAAAACCAAATAGAATATAATTTTCATCTTAATCATATGAAATGATATTTAGTATCCAAAAACTTTCCTATAACTCTGTTATAAAAAGATATGTTCACTATGTCTGGACAATGTCAAACTCATTTTTCATGCATTCCCATTTCATTGCTATGGTCAATGATTAAATCCAAAGAAAATTTTAATAGATCCCTCACCTAAAACAAACACAAAGAGCATCAGTGGCAACAATGAGGATGAAAGGAAAATACTGTAGCTCTCACTAAAGGGCCTAAAAAAACTTTTGCTTTAATTTCTTTAAATCTATGATAATACTGTGTTCTTTTTAATTATACTTTAAGTTCTGGGGTACATGTGCAGAACATGCAAGTTTGTTACATAGGTATACACTTGCCATGGTGGTTTGCTGTAGTCATCAACCTGTCATCTACATTAGGTATTTCTCCTAATGCTATCCCTCCCCTAGCCCTCCCACCCCCTGACAGGCCCCGGTGTGTGATGTTCCCCTCCATGTCTATTTGTTCTCATTGTTCAACTACCACTTATAAGTGAGAACATGCGGTGCTTGGTTTTCTGTTCTTGTGATATTTTTCTGAGAATGATGGTTTCCAGCATCATTCATGTCCCTGCAAAGGACATGAACTCATCCCTTTTATGGCTGCATAGTATTCCATGGTGTCTATGTGCCACATTGTCTTTATCCAGTTTATCATTGATGGACATTTGGGTTGGTTCCAAGTCTTTGCTCTTGTGAACAGTGCCGCAGTAAACATACGTGTGGATGTGTCTTTATAGCAGCATGATTTATAATCCTTTGGGTATATATCCAGTAATGGGATGGCTGGGTCAAATGCTATTTCTAGTTCTAGATCCTTGAGGAATCACCACACTGTCTTCCACAATGGTTGAACTAATATACACTCCCACCAACAGTGTAAAAGTGTTCCTATTTCTCCACATCCTCTCTAGAATTTGTTGTCTCCTGACTTAAGGATCGCCATTCTAACTGGCATGAGATAGTATCTCATTGTGGTTTTGATTTGCATTTCTCTAGTAACCAGTGATGATGAGCATTTTTTCATGTGTCTATTGGCTGCATAAGTGTCTTATTTTGAGGAGCGTCCGTTCATATCCTTTGCTCACTTTTTGATGGGGTTGTTTGTTTTTTTCTTATAAATTTGTTTAAGTACTTTGTAGGTTCTGGATTTTAGCCCTTTGTCAGATGGATAGATTACAAAAATTTTCTCCCATTCTGTAGCTTGCCTGTTTGGTCTGACGATAGTTTCTTTTGCTGTGCAGAAGCTCTTTAGTTTAATCAGATCATTGTTGTTTAAGTTACTGCCTGTGTAGATGATTTAAAATGATGTGATAATTCAGGGAAAATTCACAGGGTTTGGGGCTTGGGTTTATGTGGCTTTATCTCCTCTAGTTTTAGTTAGGTTAAGTTTCATATATGTTCAATATTTCTAAACAAGGTCTGATATTACTGCCAATATTTGCATGGCTTAGAGTATAAACTATTATTAGCCCTAATGATAACAAATGCAAAATTGTGCATTTCTAAATGCTAATTGCACACAAAATGCCTAATGAAATTTTCAACTTTTAAGAGAGAATGTTTATGGGGTACGAATTTGAACTTACTATGCTAGAAGGCTGGTTTTACAGAATTTTAACACTAATAAATTGGAAACAACTCTAATTTTCTTTCCATTGAAAACAAGGTCACTCACTATGGATGAAGAAAAAATTATATATATTATTCATTAATAATGTTATATCATACATGCATTTTTATGCTCTAAAACAATTTGGATGCTGCTGAGAAAATAATTTTTCCAAAGAGCACATTTTCAAAAAGTGCTTTAATGCGTGTTCACTGCATCATATTTTTTTCTCTCGAAGACATTTGCTTTCATATTGTGCTATCAAATGACTTTGCTTTTTAGCTATACCTATTACAATGTCCTACTAAAAATAATTCATGTAGCCAATACAACGTTGGTTAGGGAACGAGTTTTCATAAGGGATTTCTTATACTTACAAAATTATCTTTACAAAATCATTTACATGTAGTGTCTCATTGCTCATCAAAATAACTTCATTGTGTAAATAATATCTGTAGTGACCAGAAGATAAAACTATGACCCAGAGAGATTAATAATTGCTAGTTAAATGGTGAATGTGAAAAAAGCATGCAGTTCTCCTGACCTCTTATTGAGTGTTCTTTTCACTACCACATTGAGGGAGGGGATCATTAACTCACATCCTGGAGGCTATCAAACTGACATGAATCCTTGATCATAATTGACCTAAATTATTCTGATCTACCACTGTTTAAACTAAAATCCAACAGATAATTGCTCAACTTCAATTTTATGCTGACTGTAGAGACCTGGCCTTGGAGGACTTCAAAAAGGAATCTATCTCTCAGAAAATAAAGAAAAGCTTTTATTGGATTGAATTAAAGTGATTCATTTCTTTTTTCTTCTTTAAAGATCTTTTCATTGATTGTGATTTTTAAAAATCCCTTAGGAAATTCCTTATAAATGTATAAAGTTGATTTTGTGGTAAAATTCCTTTCTGCTATTTACCTTTTTTTATTCCATGGAGAGCTTGGAACTTTTTTCCTCTTCATGTCTACTTTCACTTCAGCCATGCACCCATGATCTCATGTAGCTTTTCCACCCTTTAATCTTTTTTTCTGCTCACTTAAGATAGGCTTATTGCAAACATACATTTCAACCTTATGGTGGAGTATTTAAAAGTGAAATTGGAAAGAACAGAGGGATGTACTTAACATTCTCTCAGTGTTACTTCTGCCTTTATAAACTGAGGAAATTTTTATTTTAGTAATTTTTTTTTTTTTTTTTTTTGAAACGGATTCTCGCTCTGTCGCCCAGACTGGAGTGCAGTGGCGCCATCCCGCTCACTGCGAGCTCTGCCTCCCGGGTTCACGCCATTCTCCTGCCTCAGCCACCCATGTAGCTGGGACTACAGGCGCCCGCCACCGCGCCCGGCTAATTTTTTTTTTTTTTTTTTTTTTTTTTTTTTTGTATTTTTAGTAGAGACGGGGTGTCACTGTGTTAGCCAGGATGGTCTCGATCTCCTCACCTCGTGACCCGCCCGTCTCGGCTTCCCAAAGTGCTGGGATTACAGACGTGAGCCACCGCGCCCGGCCTTGGTAAAATTTTATTTAGTAAAATTTAGCATATATAAGCTGAGATAATTTTTATTTTAGTAAAATTTGTAATCAGCCTTTATGCTCTTGACCAATATCGTTTGAGATTTCATTAAGTATAAAGGCCTGTGCTAAGTGATGGGAATTAAAAGATGTTTAACACCCAGTCTTCCATCTTGAGAAGTCTTGGCTTGAGTAGAGGCTGCCAGTGGAGTATATTGGCATGTTTATTTTTGACCAACTTTTAGATTTTTAACAGAATCTTAATAGATTTTTTATTTAACCATAAACTCTGTGACTCTTATCAAACAATGGAATTTTATTAGTTACATTAAATTGGAAGGAAGAAATGAGTTAGATAGAGAGGTTACTAAGCCTTCTTGGTTAATAAAAGTATCCTTAAATAATTCATGGCTTATATGAATCAGTATTGTCAAATGTTGAAGAACTAGAATTTGGAGAGCCATAATTTGTCATGTATAAAAGAAAAATCACAACTCATTTTCTTACATTCCATTTGACTAGCTGAAATTCCTTTGTTTTTCCTTCCAAAATTGGCTTGAAATTTTTAGGCACTATTCAATATAAAACCTGTCTCTTTTTAGTTCAGAGGAATAATATTTTGCATACATACTTATACAGATATATGTATGTATGTCTGTGTGTGTGTGTGTATAAAGCATTTCATACACATAAGTGCTAAGACTTTTTTTTCAGTATAGCTGATTAAAATATTAAATTTTGTCTAGCTATGGAGTAGGGCTTTTTCCATGATTTCCAAAGCATGGTTACTGAAACAGTGAAAGCCTGTATTTTATTGGCAAAGAATTATAAGATTTTGAATCTTTAATCAAGAATTGTTAAATGCTTCAGTTTATAATGGGTTATGAATTAACCAGAATTCTCCACACAAATCTGTGTGCTTGAGTGAAAAGACTGGTTCTCTACTTGCAGTATCCCCTACAGTACAGCCTTCTACTGTTCACAAGTGACGGTAGTCCAGGTGACATGAGAGTGATCTGATCATGTACAGAAATGCTTAAGCATTGTTGGCATAAATCCACTCGGAGTTGCTGGGTTTTCACTTGAAAAGGAGTCTGGAAATGTGATTTAAATGACATTCTATCTTTTCTTCTGCTTGTGTCTTAAAGTCCTTGCCTGTCTCTTGTAGCCAATGTAATGCATAAACTCTTCCAAGGAAGACAGGCAGACAAGCTCAGGGTTTGATTCACTGCCAGTTTTGTTCCAACAGTTGTATGAGTGCCACATTCATGAAGCTAATGCCCCTTTTCTGGCCCTACCACAGGATTCCAAGTTTTCTTTCCAGATGGCTGTGCAGCTTCAGCCCCACCAGCAGGCTGGAGTCCTTACGCACTCAACAAAAGAGATGTATGCTTGACTCTGAAATGTTAGCATGGTGTTTCTAATTATGACAATACCAAGAATCATGCAACTGGAGATATACATGGAGAAGGCAACTTGTTTGGTAAATAGTGGTACGGATTTTTTTTTTTTTGTCACTTATCTGAAGAAATAATATGTCCTATTTTTAATATCAAGAGAATACATTCCTTCGTTTAAGCATTCAATCGTTTATTAAAAAATTACTTTGCTGAATATAATTCACTATGTTTTTCTCTTAGCTAGGTGCTGGGACTATGGAAACAAATCTTTCATTTCTATGGGCCATGGACTCATAATTAATTTTGAGACAGGTAAGGAAGATATGTCTGAGGATAACAAAGAGGGAAGAGTAACCAATATACCTCTGGGGGCAGAAAACTGTAGAAACATGGAATGTTCCGGAAAGGAGGGGAGTTCAGGCTGAACATGGAGGTTTTGATTTTTTTCTTTCTCTCAAAGTGAAAGAAACTTTTTCTTTCCCAATTTCAAATTCATAGCTTTTAATCCTCCACAAATGATCTCTTAATTCTCAGGATAAGGGTTTGATATGTTTGTGTTATTCGCTCTTTTCATATATGAAAAAGTTGAGCCTCAGAGATTAAACAACTTGCTCATGTCACATGGCTGGTACTTGAAGAAAGAGGAGCTAAAAATACTCCCCTGAAAGTGGTACTGCCCCTTTCGGCAATACTCCCTTGGCACCTATGGCCCTGCCATTTTCGGCATCTATCTCCTTTATTTGATGGTGTTTTGGCCTCAAAGTCGTAGTATTTCATGACTTAAAGTAAACTCACAATTGAGTATCCAATTTCATTTGGGTTCACCCAGACACTAAGGCATTATCTCTTGCTTTTGATTGCAGATATTTGAGAGAGGAACAAAGTAAAAACAAGGTAAAATGATACAAGTAATATGTTTATTGAACAATGATGGGCAGGAACTACATTTAGTACTTTAGTGCTTTAGCTCACAATAATCTTATGATCAGTTACTTTGTTTCCATTTTACAGATAAGCAAACTGAGTCTTGGAGTAATTAAGTAACTTGCCCAGTGTTGCTCAGTTTGCATGTGGAAGAGCTTGGATTCAGCCCTGGCAGCCTGATTCTAGAGCTCAGGAACTTCACCACCATCACGACACAAGTTTAGTTCCCTCTATGATAGTTCAATAATTAATAAAATATATGATCCAAACTATCTGGAAATAGGTGACCCAAACTATCTGAAGAGCCTTTCTGAACTTTTAAACTAGAAAATTATTCTACTGTATAAACGTTAAGGAAAGGTAGAATAGATTTGATACACTTACTGTGCTTTCTCAATTCACCATGTTATATCAATTTCCTTATATTTAAAACATAAAATGATGTAACAGCTTCTTATTTGTGCATAATACATTAGCATATTAATGATGACTTTTTAGACAGCAAGGCAGAGTACACAGAGGTGTTTAATGTTCTTACATCTCTTCTGCCAACACTGTCATAAAAGTGCTTTTCCAAAACTATAGTAATACATTGTTCCTATCACTTTGGCTCACCTTTCAGACTTGGCCAAGAATTGAGAGAATCTATCTCAACCACAGATTCAAATGTGTTTGCATTTTCTCTATCTCAGAGGAGCTTCTGAATTATTCTCTCCAAGTGTTTAGGGAAAAGAGAAAAGATAAGAGACAAAAGAGAAGTAAGATAATATAAATTCCAGGAGACACAGAATTAACATTCTCTGTTTTTGAGTCATGATTCAGAATAGGGATCCGTGGAGTGTTAAATCAGAGTGTGATTCTGTGGTACAGGAACATTGTAGTTGGTGTAGTGTATCACACAATCCTAGAAATGAGTGATGAAAGGTATTTCTGCAGAAGCTGGTCATTAGTACAGCAAAAGTTAAGGGTGTATGCCATATATAGTTCAGGCAGCGACATACTCTTGAAAATTGGATTTCTTTCTTGCAGGCTTGATTTTCCTAACGGTAAAATTAATAGTGGGTATTATATTAACTAAGATTATTCAGAGCTGTCAAGTTAAGGTAAAATGGACACGTTTCGTAAGTTTACTTGACAGTGGTAAAATGTCCACATTCTTAATCACTTATGAAATTCTAAAACATTTCAGCTGTATTTCCAGTTGCAGCAGGATATGATATAAATTAGATGTCATTAGGACATTTAGGAGTGTTATTTACCCCAATTAATTTAACCTTCTTTGTGTATATTTTGCACTGCTTTAGTACTTAACATTGTAGGACTAGTTGACTTGTACATGGAATATAACATTGCAGCTTCCTCAAATAAAAAATGCATGTGTATTTAAAATGAACCTAAATAGCTGGTGAAAGAGCTTCTTAGAAGTTGTACTTATTTTGAATTAGAATTTTAAAATAAAGCATGAAAATGGTTTTTGCCATTGCAGAATTATATTTTTGCTGCCATTATAGGAGAATACTTTTTAGAGTTATCTTGAAATAGAAATATATATTTTAAGTGCTAGTCCAAAATTAAAAGAAGATCACTCTGTAACACCATTAGAGAGAAAGAGAGACTGAAATGGGGAAGAGATAAGTAATAACAATTAGAAAAATATGATAACTGCAAAAACCTCATTTATGTACCATTGATTTCTGAATTACTTTGCTTTGTTCTTCCACAGAAACAGGACGTACTATGTCACATGAAATTACTAAAATAATAAATTCTTATTTTCTTGAGGGAAAATTATGTAGTCTGATTTAAAAATATAATGTGGTGACCAAAACAGCAGATTAGCAGAGAATATGATTGCCTCTGATTGTCCTTCAATATCACCTCAGATTCTAAGGTTATTATTCATTCATTTGTAACGAGGTATCTCATCTCCTCTGCCATTTATTATGTTTAAAATCTCACAAGAATCTATACTGCTTCCAGAGAAGTGACATAACACAAAGATTGGCATGTCCTTGTGAGCAAGTTGTGTACCAAAAACATAACGTACTCACCAAAAATGAAGCCTTTTTACATCTTCTCTCACGGGATCTAATTGGGTAGTTAGGTGATTTACAAGAACATTTTCTTTGCTGTATCTAAGTTAAAGTTAGACTTGTGAGTCCTTTTTCTTGGAAGGAGATTGAAAAAGATAAGCTTTCACAGAGAAAGTGATTTACCAGTCATTTAAAGAATTCATTTCTGTTTTTTTTTTCATATATTACTACTGGGCTAAATCTGTTTCTTTCCGGCTTTTTCTTAAAGTGGGATTTCAATTGTAGTGATGCCATCATAGTTCACAGGAGAGAAATTCTTCAACTTTCTCTGGAGTCAGACTACATGTAATGAAGTTATTCCCGAGGTGATTAGTCATTACAAATTCAAGTTATGATATGCTTTGGCTGTGTCCCCTCTCAAATCTCATCTTGAATTTTAGTTCCCACAATCCCCACATGTCATGGGAGGAACCCAGTGGGAGGTAATTTAATCACAGGGGCGGTTACCCTCATGCTGTTTTTGTGACAGTGAGTACGTTCTCACGAGATCTGATGGTTAAGTGTTTTTCCCCCTTTGCTCAGCACTTCTCCTTGCTGCTGCCGTTTGAAGAAGGACATGTTTGCTTCCCCTTCCACCATGATGGTAGGTTTTCTGAGGCTTCCCGAGCCATGCTGAACTGAGTCAATTAAACCTCTTTCCTTTATAAATTACCCAGTCTCAGGTATGTCTTTATTAGCAGCATGAGAATGGACTAATACAAGATATAGCAACAACAAGAACAATAATAATGTCAAGGTATTTATGCATATAATCAGTTGCAGCCATATCACATCAAAAGTAATAATGACAACTATTCATTAAAAAAAAAAAAGAAAGAAAGTTCTAAGGGAAAATGAAAAAATTCCAGTGTTTCAGTGGAACTCTTGGAAACTTTGTCTCCAAATTGATTTATTTTTTAATTTGTTGGGGAGGGAAAAAAATATACGTTTTGCTTCCACACATCATAGGTTCATTGACTGGGGCCCCTGTAACAAAAGACAGATTAACAAGAGAAAAGCATACACATTTATTTAATATTATTTTTACATGATACAGGAGCCTTCATAAAGAAGTGAAGACTGAAAAAACACAGTTAAACCTGAGTGTTTTTAAATAGATTTGAGGAAGAATAGAGAATCATGGAAAAACATGAGGCAAAAAAAAAAAGCAAGAAAGAAAGAGAAGATAGATGAAAGAAAGAAAGAAGAAGGAAAGAAAGAAAGAAAGAAAGAAAGAAAGAAAGAAAGAAAGAAAGAAAGAAAGAAAGAAAGAAAGAAAGAAAGAAAGAGTAATAAACCAGGGGAAACTTAGGCCTTTTTGTTCAGATTCCTCTTGGTGTCCCTGTGATTTGTGTCTTTGGAGGTAAGGATACTCCTTTCCTCCAGGTATTGAGAAGCCACCTCTCACACGAAGAACTATGACCTTCTCCAGGGGAGAAGTGAAGAAGTCAGACATACCTTCCTGCATATCTATTTCTTCAACTTAAATTATTATAATTACTTCAACTTAAAATATTCCATATGTCAAGGTACCACATTTTAGGAGAGCACATCTTGAACTCTGTCAAATTCTATTTTTTTTTCTTTTAATGTGATGGAGTTTTTGGGGTGTGTGTGTGTTTAGTGTTGGGTGAGAAAAATACCTTATATCCTAAAATACTAGTTGTAGTTATGTACAAATAGTCATAAACTCAGTATTTTAAAGAGAAAAAAGAAATCTTAACCATCATTTAACCCAATAGTTATGACAGATCATCAGAATTACCTAGAATTGCATGGGTGTATTATATGATCTTAAATTGTATCATATGTGTGTGTGTTTATATAGATAGATAGATAGATAGATAGATAGATAGATAGATAGAGATATATAGATATATATATAGATATGTGTGTGTATAGATGTTGCTGAGTTTCATTTCTGGAGAGTCAGTGCTAATTCACAAGGTATGGAGAATGACAATGCAAGGTTTCCTCTATGAGCAGCCATATGTAACATAAATGGGAAACCATTTATGTTACAAGTTCTGTAACTTTGCATATGAGGCAACTGAAGGCTGTGTAGATTGACCAACCTACCAATTATCATACAGCGGTCGGATACCGTAGTCAGTAATAAACCCGGGCTTTCCGACTCTTGACTTTTCCCCATAACAAGTTTTTTTCTTCAAGATATTTTATGAGACATTGCTAATCCCTTGACTATGACTATGACTATGACACTTCACGGATACTCAGCTCTTGTTATTTGTCTAATAAAGAATTATTTATGCTGTTGATTCACTACTTATCCTTTAAAAGTAACGTTAAAAATAAAGTTGTTAACACTTGTTCCCTTTCATTGGAAATGATTTTCACATTTTCTCATTTCTATTTGTTAACATTTATCTTCTAACTTGTGGTTTTTCACTTCAAAGTTAAACTATTTAAATTCAGAAAAAATTGTTTATTAAATTCACTTGTTTAACAATTTCAGACAAGTCAGCCAATGAATTGTTTATTGAGAAGGCTGTTTCCTCCCTCCCTCCCTTGCTTCCTTCCTTCCTTCCTTTCTCTCTTCCCTCCCTCTTATAATCCCCAGAGGAAATGGCAGATGTGAATGGCTGAAATGTAATGTGATTGACTTGTCTCCCTAGTTTGTGTATTACTGCCCTCTGTTGGATACAATTAGGTCTGCACTAATATGTTAGACTGTCTTGCCCCCTAGTGGTTTGTGCAGAAGACAGTAATGAGGACATTGGAAAACACTGTGTGAAAGATCAGCTAATTATTTATTTACTTTTAAATAACACAATTTGACCAAAGCCTGATTTTATAATAACTAATTTAACATGTAACAACTCACCTTGCTTGTGTCTCAAATATCATTTATGAACAAATCAATAGACTTATTACTAAGTTAGAGAAATATGTTGTTATACAAGAAATATAAAACAGTTACTTTTTTTGCACAACTCAATTTGTCACTTCATTAATTGGAGACTTCTAATGGGCCTTTTTCTGAAAATTGAATTTATTTCTTCTTCTTCTTCTTTCAGAGATAGGTCTGTCTCTGTTGCCTGGGTTGGAGTGCAGTGGCTTCAGGTTCCTAGCCTCAAGCGAACCTCCTGCACCAGCTTCCTCTGTAGCTGGGACTACAGGTGTGCATCAACACACCAGGCTAATTTTTAAATTTGTTTTTGGAGAGACAGGTCCCGCTTAATTTTCCAGCTGGACTTGAACTACTGGCTTCAAGAGATCCTTTTACCTCAGCCTCCCAAAGGTCTGGGATTACAGATGTGAGCCACTGAGCCCAGTCTGAAAATGGAATTTCCTGAACTGGAATGAGTTTTATTCACTATGGCTGAGATTCTGCAAACTGAAGCAGAGACATGCGGCACAGAATTTTTTTTTTTTTTTCCTGAGACAGGGTCTCACTCTGTCAGCCAGAGTAGGGTGCAGTGGCATGATCTTGGCTCATCACAACCTCCACCTCCCAGGCTCAAGCAGCTCTCCTCCTTCCTCAGCCTCCAGAGTAGCTGGGATTACAGGCGTGCAGCACTACCACCCAGCCTTTTTTTTTTTTTTTTTTTTTTTGTATTTTTAGTAGAGACGTGGTTTCACCATGTTGGCCAGGCTGGTCTTGAACTTCTGACTTCAAATGACCCACTTATCTTGACCTTCCAAAATGCTGGGATTACAGGTGTGAGCCACTGCACCTGGCATGAATTTAAATTAGAAAAAAAGAGACACTTTAAGCAAATTTTTTTTGACAAAATATGAAAAATAAGTAAGTTGGCTATAGTAAATTTACTACTATTTCAAAATAAAACATAATCTGCATAATCACCCATTCAATTAATTCATTAGAAATTAACAAACCTAATTTGTCCAAATCTCAGATGAATAAGAAGTAAAAAAAACTCTTGGTTTCTTGGCGCCTACAATCCTCAGATTTGTAGATCCTGTCAGGTTGAGTCTTATTTCTAAAAATAGATTAATTTTTCCCCTTTTCTCCTATCACTCCAAACTTACCACTTTCATGGCTCTTATGAATTCAGTTTTTTTTCTTGTTTATCATCCCAATAATCCATATCTGTATGTCCTAGGGTATAGTACCTGAACCAAGGTGAGCTTTTAATGAATCTTTGTTTTCACTACCCCCTGTCTCTTTATAACCCTTAACTCTTCTCTTGCCCCCTCTGGTATTCAAGAAATCCTGAGACTTTACCATGAAAACTTCCTCTTCTGAAAGGTCGATCAACCATCTATTGCCTTAAAATGAAGTCTTTGCCCAGAAAGTAACAATGTATTTGCCCAGAAGTACAAACATATTAAGCTTTATCTTGAGTTTTAAATCAAGTATGTATTTAATTCATCTTCCTCTCTTCCAGGCCTACACACGCACGCGCGCGCGCACACACACACACACACACACACAAAGGATAGACTCTGGAGGACAAAGGGCAGGAATTTACGGCGCAATTGGTCTTCTCACTCCATAAACAGTATGCCTTAAAATAGCAAATCTACCTCATCTTGTTTTTTCTTCTTTTATTCATTCTTTTTGTTCTTCTTAAACTAAAGAACTTGCCCTTCTCTCTCAGTGTCAGCAGGAATGACACTTAGTCAGGTATGGCTGTACTGGTTGTGAAGAGCTGGTATCTGTCCGAATTGATTGCTGCATCTGTCCTGATGAGCTGGTGCTTATTACAGATTCCGAAGATTACCATAAGACAGCAGGCAGTTTTCATTTGTCCACACCAGAGTTTTGTGTGTGGTGTTCCCTTTTTCTAGAATCACTTACCTCTCTCTCTTCTAATCCTGAATTCTCAGTCATATTCTAGTAGTCTACTTATATGTTATTTGGTGACCCTGAAAAATTCCAGGATAGAATTGATCACAACCTCATTTGAGTCCATTCTGTGCTTTGTGAAAACCCTGTTAAGGTACTTTATCATTGTTCTGCATATTCCTGAACACTGGGAAACTTCAGCTATGAACATTATTTTTTTTAACTTAAAAATAACTGTTAAACTTGCATTGTATTTTAAAATTCGTTCCTTTTCACCCTTTTTGGGGATCACTTCTTAGTCAGATGTTATGGATTCTTACTAGGTCTTTTTGAATTTTGTTCTTTCTTTCTATAAATCCTAGATTTTTTTTAACTTTTATCTTTCAATTAATTAGTCCTCCAATCATTTTAATTTCTAAAAGCTCTTTTTCTTTGATTTTTTTTTTCATAACCTTTCATTCCTATTTGGTGGATACTGTATCTTCTTTAATCTTTCTGAGAAAACATATTTGACTTTGAACAAATTTTCATCATTATGTTACACAAATTACCTGTTTCTATTGTATCTTTTTCATGTTGCAGATGTCCTGTGGTCTATGTTGAATGTTGGTTTTTATGCTGACACTTAGAAGGAATAAATAGGAAGCACTGTGTGTGGTCAAGTTCAGCAGGCTTCACTTTAAGGTTAGTGGGCGGGGGTAGCCATTAAACCAAATCTTAATGCTGGAATAAGGAAAACTGTGCTTTACAGTTTATTTAGAATTTCACTGATCAACCAGAGGTAGATGATGCAGTTTCTTTGGAGAAGAGTCCTGTGTTTTTTGTCCAGAGCTAAGTGCCATGTAGCAGGATATAGTTCATCCTAGTCCTGGGAGACATCTACTGTCTGCTGACCTTGGGTCCCTGAGACAAAGCCACTCAAGAGTCTCCTTAGTCAGGTTGAATTTATCCTTGAGTTTGTCTTTTGCAGCTTCCTTCCCAATTTTTCCAGTCTGCAGTTCAGTTTCACTTCTGCTTCATCCTTTATCCTTTTTCATCTTCTGGAATGTATAATTTTCTTGCCCATTGACTTCATTGTCATTATTTTCTTCTTTGCTGTGAACTTTACCCTTCCTGATTATCTTTCCTATCAATTTAATAGGTTTAGGGATGGAAAGAAATAGTTATCTATGATCCACCCACCATCTTGAAACAAAAGTCCTAAGAAGGATCAAGGGAGAGGACATCAAACACTAGTATTGCCTTTGTGATGAGAAAATAGAGAGTGGCAGATAGTAGCACCGTGGTGATGTTTTAATTACTTTCATGTTCTGAAAGTCTATCTATTAAATTAAATATACTATCTTTGTTTACATCCAATAATAAAATAACAGCATATTCTCTGAGGCCATCTTGTCAAACTTCAATTTGGAGGTTATAATTCCTTTTGCACCATTTCGTTCAATCTGTTTGCAGAGTATACTTAATCACCCTCACCAAAGACTTACTGAAGCAATGCACAGTGTTGGAAATTCCGCTTTGTCTGAAGCAATGCACAGTGTTGGAAATTCCGCTTTGTCTGAAGCAATGCACAGTGTTGGAAATTCTGCTTTGTCTGAAGCAATGCACAGTGTTGGAAATTTTGCTTTGTTGCACGCCCCTTTGAATATGAAGATGAAATCACCTTCTCTCTTAGTTTTACTAATTTATCCATTACAAACATGTGCTCCAGGGGACTCTGTGGACACTTGAAATTGTATGTAAAAATTGTTCTTGTATGTGCGTAAGAACATTTTTCGGGGAAGATGATCCATTGGGTTTGTTATATTCTTAACCTAATCTGTAAATTAACAAAAGGCTAAATGCCACTTGAAACTAGCAGAGAAAGTGAGCTTTCTTTAATTTCTGAAAATTCTCCAAATATCCAAGAATAGCTGTAATTCATTTTTATTTTTGGTATGTACAACAATGAATGCTTGAAAGTCATCAAATAACATAGATCTGTGGCTCTCTGAATAAGATTCAGATTTTGAAGGGCTCATTCTATAGTTATTATATACCTGTTCGTACTCATCCTCATACATTTAAAGAAAGTCAGTAAAACACAGCAATAAATTCAGTATACTCTAAATCACAGAATCTAAAGGTTTCTTGACTTTCTGAAAAAGTAGAATAAGCAAAATAATACTGGTTTATTAGCCGGGGTTCTAATTAGAGGGACAGAACTAACAGAATAGATACATATATAATGGGGAGTTTATTAAGTATTAACTTACATGATCACAAAGTCCCACAATAGGTTGTCTGCAGGCTGAGGTGCAAGGAGAGCCAGTCTGAGTTCCAAAATTGAAGAACTTGGTGTTTAATGTTCGAGGGCAGGAAGCGTCCAGTACGGGATAAAGATGTAATCTGGGCGATGAGACCAGTCTCTCTTTTCACATTTTTCTTCCTGCTTCTATACTGGCTGGACTGGCATTTGATTAGACTGTGCCCACCCAGACTAAGGGTGGGTCTACCTTTCCTGGTCCACTGACTCAAATGTTTATCTCCTCTGGCAACACTCTCACAGACACATCCAGGATCAATACTTTGTATCCTTCAATCCAATCAAGTTGACATTCCGTATTAACCATCACAACTGGAAATTATCTCTATGCTCTTATGTTAATTGCCATACTTGAAAGTCTTCAATAACAAAGGATGAGATCAAGAATGAAGGATGAGATATTTGTGTTCACTTACAAATACATCTGCACTATCTTTTAAAAACCATTGTAAAGTCTTCAGCACATTTTAGAAAGCATACTATTTTGCTTAAAATTATTATGGCTTTTTGAAAAGTATTACAATTATAAAGACTTCATGGGAAATTTAATTTCTTCAATTTGATAGCATAACATTTTCTTAAATTATTTAAATAATGAACAATCATTATAGATATAAATTAGAAAAAATAGGGAAAACTAATATGTGAAATAGTATCGAGTGTATAGATATTAACTCTGGTGTATACTTTCAAAACTCATTTTAGTTTTTGCTAATGTGTAAGGCAACCTGTGGTGTACGTCTTTGTTCTTTGTTTTATGATACCTACTTTTGGTGGGGACTGGAGGGGGCGGTTATTGCAAAACACCCATATTTCTATCTAGAGGTAATAACAGGGTCAGTGTGAGTTCTCTTGGTTTCTGAGCTTGTGACTTCATGAATAATAAGGGTTATTGTAAGAAGTCTGAGAAGATTTCATAGTCTTGAAATAGGCTTTGCTTGATAATTCAAAAAGATGAATTCAATCCATCTCTATAAAGAAAAAAATACATCCTCATACTCCTATAAGGATGAAAAACGCAGTATAAACATCAATACCTATTTGAGTGAATTCCCAATTTGTGCAATATGAGAATGATAAATAGTAAAAACAAAAATGCTGACAAAGAAAGGATTATTAGATTCAAAGATAATCCAAAAACTTCATTCTGACCAATAGCTTATGTGAATCTCTCACACTTAATATTTTCCTCAAACTGCCAACAATAAATTATTTAAAACAAGAAAAAACTGAAAATAAAATTAAAGTTAATTAAATGCTATAAAATAGTTCTCTTTTATAACACCTTAGTTTAATACAGTTATTAATGAGCAAAAACAAAAACAAAAAGAAACAAAAAACCAGGCAGAAAGAGCAGAAAGACCCAAGTTTGGACAAATTGACAATGACTTCCTGAAAAATTACATTAGCATTCTTACTCGATTATTTTAACTACAATGCATCTGAAAAATATTCTCTTTATTTTACTCCAGACTTTTCAACAATTAAAATCCAGAAAATAGACCCAATGAAGTAATACATAATAGGGTTCTTTAAATTTAAAATATATATACAGAACAATTTTATTTCTCATTATATTTTAAATATGACAACCAACATTTAGTATTTTACTTAGAGACTGACTGAAAATAAGTTATGATTATCTATATTTTTTCTGAAGACTATGTAAAGGTAAAAATGTATAATACTTTTTTTGCACCCATTTCAAAGTGCACGACTGACATTCCTATAACAAAGGACAGATTAACAAGAGGAAAACATAACAAATTTATTTAATCCAAGTTTTATGTGTCCCAGGAAACTTCAGAATGAAGACCCAAAGACCTAGAAAAAACTGTGCATTTTTATGCTTATATGCAGTAAAGAACTGATGGCTGTGTAGAAATAAAATTGGCTAAAAAGGGTATGATCTAATGGTAGTGAACCCTGGGGGAACCCAGCAAGGCCTGTTTGCTGATTCTTCTCAGCCTCTCAGTGTAGCATCCCTTTATCTAGGTATAGGTTAGGTCACTTGTCACATGAGGATCTTCAGGGGAGAAGAAAGAAAATCATAGAGTGACATTTCTAGATTTTATGACTTGTTTTAGGTGAAAGGAGTTCTAGTTTCTGGGATCTTCCTTGGGGAAGAGAAATTCTAGTTCTATGACCTGCTTTGGGGATGAAACGGAGAAAGGAGAACAGGAGAAGGTCACAGAGAACTTCTTGCTTCTGAGGCCCTTCCAGTCTCCTTCAGTTCAAAAGGACTTAGCATGGCAAAGTGGCTTCTACCTTGAGGTATCATAGTTCTGTGTCCCAACACCTCAATAGATCTTGAATGAGGTTTATGGACTTTTAAAGCCCACATTCAACAAAAAAAGGCAATTCTGGACCTGAAGTGTCCTGGAATTAAACTGAGTTGAATAGTATTGCCAGAATATAGATAATGTTAAGTCTGTTTTTTCTCTATTTCTGTACCTATGTCTAGCAATAATTTCTGTAATTTAAGCTTCAAAACTTGAATTCAATGCTTTAGAAATATTTGCCACACCCAAACATATAAATGATTGACAACATTATTCCTAGTGCTTTAACAGAGAGACCACTTTGTTTTTGTTTTTGTTTTTGTTTTTTTTTTTTTTTTTTTTTTTTTTGAGGTGGAGTCTTGCTCTGTCGCCCGGACTGGAGTGCAGTGGCCGGATCTCAGCTCACTGCAAGCTCCGCCTCCCAGGTTTACGCCATTCTCCTGCCTCAGCCTCCCGAGTAGCTGGGACTACAGGCGCCCGCCACCTCGCCCAGCTAGTTTTTGTATTTTTAGTAGAGACGGGGTTTCACCGTGTTAGCCAGGATGGTCTCGATCTCCTGACCTCGTGATCCGCCGTCTCGGCCTCCCAAAGTGCTGGGATTACAGGCTTGAGCCACCGCGCCCGGCCCAGAGAGACCACTTTGATGTCACTGTGATGATTCATTTTTATTTCATCTGAGCTGTCTGTATCACATGGATTTGGCCTCCTTAGCAGCCTGATTGGTCATGCATAGCCTGGCTATCATGATTTTATTATGTGCTGTGCACAATACCAGATTAATTTCCTCTTGGTCCAGTCTCAATAGACTGCTCCCTAGGCCTGCCATGTCCTTGGCATCCTGGCACTTCCCTTCAGTCTGATCCTCTTTGCTTTTAGTATCATTCCCTATTCCCTTTCCATTTCTTCTGTGTTGAATGCCCTGTCTCCTCTTTTGGGGGGCCCCATACTTTCTTCTTTTTTTCCCCCTTATTTTGTTGGAGCATTTCTCCCTTACCTTCCTGAGAAGCAAGCTTTGAGAAATGTATTTTTTTTTACCCCTGCATGTTTTAAAATTTTTATTCTACCCTCATTTGTGATTGAATTGCATCAGGATATAGACCTCTAAGTTAGAAATAATTATCTTTTAGACTTATACCATTATCTTTATACCATTAAAATCATTATACCATTGTCTTCCAAACTCCATTGCTTTCATTGTGAAGTCCCATACCATTCTGATCCTGACATTACATGTATTACACCGACAAATACAAAAGGAAGAATTTATATAATCTTTTTGGCTGGCTCAAGGAAACACACTCTTAGTTCCTTTAGATGGTTGTTATTACCGCTTTGCTTGAGGGTAGATTTGGGCAAACGTCAAGATTTCAGGGCAGGATTTTGTTGCCCAGATAGCTGGAATTTGTCAACCAAACAAAACACCCTAAACCGCCAGAGTTCACAGCTAGACACAGGACCACCTAGGAATTCAGCTCAAAGCATCTTTCCACTGAAAGGAAATAGATCTAGCTGGCTTCTTATATCTGCTTATGCAACCGAGAAGAGTCTCTAAAATACTTTTATACAATGATCTTATCTTGGGAAAAATTTTATTTCAATAATGAAAATTTACATGCAATATTTATCAAACTAGTCAACATATTTTGCTAACATTAGTATATTAACTATTCAGCTTTGGATATTAATTAATATATGGATAACAGAAACAACTGTATTAGCTACATTTTGAGTAGGGGCTTCCGTAGAATGCTGCTGATCACAACTCAACTGTACATTCTTGATTAGTGTTTTAGCTGATCGCCATTGACTTGGACATGCTCGATTAGTACCTGGGTTACGAGCTACGCTGAGTAGCACACATTGCATAACACACTACAGGTCCTCAATTTTTAAATAAAGTCCGTTAAGACTTTGCCACATTTATCTTCTAAGGAACCGATCCAGGGCTCTTCAGAACTTATTGGCTTGCTTATATTGGTCTATGTTTTCTAAGCATTCTCCATTCCACTAAGTCATCCACTTTCTAGTTGACAAAAAATCGCTGACATCTGTCTTCTGTTGCCAAATATTATCTCATTTTCCATGTCCTTCTGGATTTAACATACTTCTTTTTAGCAAGGATACAGAAAGAATAGCCATAAACCTAAATTATTGATGCTGCATCTCTTAACCAACATTCCATTAAGCTTATTTTCCTAAAAGTGAAGACATTGTCTTATCAGATTATTTAAGTAACATTGGGTAAACATATATATTTGCTACCAAAATTTCTTATAAAATAAGAAAAAAACTATGGAATTAATTGTTTTTAACATCCTCTGTATCCTTATCTGGAGAGAATTGTCTATAAACAACAGCAATGAATTACCAGAAATAATAACAACCATTAGTTTGATTTGCATTATTTTAGAACTTTTCTGTTATTTAAAATATAGGTCAGCAGGAAATACAAATTTCATTACAAAACAAAGCATAAATAATAAAAATATCCCATTGAGTCCTTTAATTGTTCTCTAATGAATATGGATGCTTTAAAATAGAGTTAGTATTGTTATAGTTGATTAAACAGAGAGAGAACGTCTCTGTTCCTGGAAAAGTTAAGAGCGAGCTTTATGGAGATTGCATATAAACAAGCTGTGAGAGTTGATCACTGCAAAGAACCCAAGGAAGAAGTGTCCATGCCAATACTGAGATTTGCCTTAACTACCTAGAAATGACATTTTTTATTATGGTTTTTTATAGACACATCTTTGTGCTGGAAGTAATTCTAAAAGTTGGATTTCAACATCTAATTTCTTCTGTGTGGCTATGTTATAACAATTAGGATTGTTCCTGTTGTTTCTGTCTCAATTTCGGTTACACTGATTAAAAAAATTAAAATCTATTTTTGTCAGTTATAATTAAGCTGCAAAATAGAAGCCACATTGTAAGTTAGATATGCAATAGGCTGTACTTTACATTAATACCATAATATTTTTTGAAAAAATTGTGAATTTTAGAAAATGAACCCATACATTAATTTCACAATTGGTATTTTTACTAGCCGTGAACTATGCAATTACTATCACTATTTGCAATATCCTTATTCAAAACCTCTGGCTTTGAAAATATGCCTTTTAAAAAATCTAAGTAATAATTGCAGCTATGAGAAAAAACATCCCTTCTTTTTCTAGAAATAATTTGAAGTCAAACAATTAATATTTTCATTTTCTATTTGAAGCAGAGACATTAAATGGAATATATAACCTATTCACCAGGCAGTCTTTTGCATCGCACATAATCAGTGCCTAATCTGTGCCATCATTAGATTGAAAAAAAGTCCAGAGAAATCCTTATTTTTTCTGTAAAATGTTTTGTGGAATGAAGCAGATGGGAGAAAGGTGTGCAGGAAAATTGGCAACTAGATTTATACCATATCCCTTCGGCTTTTGACAATCACCAATATTAATAACATTTATAAGTTACTAAAAATGATCCTACCCTTCTTATTTCACTACGATGTAGATTAGCACTCTATGTAGACAAACTCTATTATATCTTTTTTTTTTCTTTTCTTTTTTTTTTTTTTTGAGACAGAGTCTTGCTCTGTCACCCAGGCTGGAGTGCTGTGGCACGATCTCGGCTCACTGCAAGCTCCGCCTCCCAGGTTCATGTCATTCTCCTGCCTCAGCCTCCCGAGTAGCTGGGACTACAGGTGCCCACCACCATGCCCTGCTAATTTTTTGTATTTTTAGTAGAGACGCGGTTTCACTGTGTTAGCCAGGATGGTCTTGATCTCCTGAACTTGTGATCCACCCGCCTCAGCCTCCCAAAGTGCTGGGATTACAGGCATGAGGCACCCCGCCCAGCCTATATCTATTTTTTATTTGATGAAGTTTTCTTTCAGGATATGTCATTTGATTGGTTTATATATAAATATAACAAAGTCCCACTGTGTAACACATGGGAATTGAGCTTTCAGTAACAATAATTATAAGTTAAATGTATCAATTATTATTTATTGAGTTCATGTTTGTACATTGTTTTAAAACAACCCTATGGAGCAGGTACTATTATTTTCATATTTTACATTTTCACGTTTTATTGAATGTGTTAGTCTATTCTCACACCACTATAAAGAACTACCTGAAACTGGGTAATTTATGAAGAAGAGGTTTAATTGACTCACTGTTCTGCAGGCTGTACAGGAGGCATGGCTGGGAGGCTTCAGGAAACTTACAATCGTGGCTAAAAGGTGAAGGGGAAGGAAACATGTCTTCACATGGTGGCAGGAGAGAGAGAGTGAAGGGGGAATTGATACAAACTTTTAACCAGATCTCATGGGAACTTACTCACTATCACAAGAACAGCAACGGGGAAATCTGACCCCATGATCCAATGACCCCATGATCCTCTCACCAGATCGCTCCCCCAACATTGGGAATTACAATTTGACAGATTTGGGTGGAGACACAGAGCCAAACCATATTATTGAGATATACAGAAATGTAGTATATTCAACCTGTATGTAGAGTACTTAAAATACTCTCCACACACTGAGTGAAGAGTAATTTTATGTGGACTAAAAGATCATCAAATTTTGTGTCTATGATCCCATTTAATATTTATAAAAGTCCTAAGAAGGATATTATTATTTCTGTTCTACAAGTAATTGAGACTCAGAGATATTAAGTAAATTAGTAAAGGTCACACAACTAAAATGTAATAGATTCTAGAAACAACTCAAAGTTTTCTGACTGCATGTCAACACACATTTTAAAAATTATGTGACATATTAAATATAATGTTTATAAAACTATACTTCACATTTATGCTAACAGGCACATGAACATTTACAGTGCCTTAAAAATGTACAATTTTCCATATTGACTTCTACTTAAAACATTTAAGTCAAAGGGTAAACATTTTATAATAAAAAAACCAGTTTATGTCATGTAAAAAGATTTCTATTTTAGTATCATTCACTCATGGGTAAAATGAGCAAAGATCCACCCTATAACTTTACTGAAATCACTTGGAAAAGGTTTTTTTTGTTTTTTTTTTTTTTTTTATTGCCACATGGATGTAAGTTTAAGTTATAGGTGAACTAACAGTGACAAAGCGATTGAATCAACATAAAGTCACTGTGCCGGTGACCTCAGCATTGCAACTAAAACATATGATTAGTTTCACCATTATACCCAGTGAAGTTCACACAACTTTATCATTTATATATATATATATAATTTTTTGTTATAAATTAGTAAAGAGGAGGGTACCTATTAATATTAGTAATGTATTACAATAAAAACATATTTATCTTGAATATATTATTTTTTTCCCTTAACATACATGATATGGTTTGGCTTTGTCCCCACCCAAATCTCATCTTGAATTGTAGCTCCCGTAATTCCCATGTGTTGTGGGAGGGACCTGGTGGGAGATAGTTGAATCATGGTGGTAGTTTCCCTCATACTGTTCTTGCCACAGTGAATAAACCTCATAAAATCTGATGGTTTTATAAGGGGAAACCCCTTTCACTTGGTTCTCCTTCCTCTCTTGCCTGCTGCCATGTAAAACACGTCTTTCTCCTTCTGCCATGATTGTGAGGCCCTCCCCAGCCATGTGGAGCTGTGAGTCTGTTAAACCTCTTTTTCTTTATAAATTACTCAGCTATGTCTCTATCAGCAGCATGAAAACGGACTAATACAATCCGTATTACACATTGTCCAGAAAAATTATTTTAATGTTCACATATTTGCCATTAAGACGTTTATGTTAACAAATCTAAAACTTTACTCAACTGTTTCAACTCTGTGTAGCACACAACCAAAAAAAAGATGAATACAATGGGAACTAATTGTATAACTATCTTAGAAACTTTGGGACATGAAGACTGGAATCCAGAAGAGAGATTTGCACTAATCATCTCCATACAAATGGCAATCAAAGCCACTGATCTGAATATTAATAGTAGATATTCCATATTCCATGAATATGTTGCAGCTAAATCTTATAATATTTCCCAGATACTCTATATGCATGTCATAATATGCTTAAACTATTCCCTTCAAATGTTATTGACTTCTTTATAGCAAAATTTATGTTAAGAGAAGGTTAGTAATTTGCAGACAGTTCAAGATGAAGAAACAGATACCAGAAAGGTTGATTTTCAGAACTAACACAGGGTCCAAATGAAGGAGTCAAGACTAGAAGTAGGTAACAAAGAAGAAAATATTAAATAATATGAATCTTTTATGTATTAAAACAAACTGAACTAGAAGTTTTACTACAAGCATTAATTCCTTTCTATACACCAGAAGCTAGAGTGATGCTTATAGGAGACCATAGTTTTCTACTTACAGAGGCTGAACATGCATGAACTTAACTATGTGAAGATCGAACAGCGATGGCAATAATGAAAGATTTTTAAGGTAATAATGATTAATAGTAAAATTATAGAAGGGTAGTTTTTGAGGTTAAACTAGGCAGGTTAATCATGTTTAACAGAGAAAACTTAGTGAGAAATGAAGTACAGTCTGAAGAGTAAGTGGTTCTTGGGCTTATAGTAATAATTTATTAATTTTTTTGAACATTTGGGAAGTAGCTTTAAAAATTCTGTTTTGTTAGAAATTTGTATCTGAACTCCTGTCTTACCATAGAATTTGGGCCCTTCTAACATTGCAGCATGCCCTGTGGTACTTGGCTATTGGGATATATAATCCTCGATTACCCTATCTGCTCTCTTTTCTTCTCCCGGCAACCACGTGGAACCAGTTTGTGAGCAGAGTGGCGTAAGATGTAGTAAAATTGACATGAAACATGTATTTACTTGCTTCATGAATTTTTTTTTTGTTTTAATAGTTAAAGGGGTGTCTATAGAAAAAGTTAAGAGCATAGAGCATTATCAGAGAAAATTTGGAGTTAACATTAACAGAAATATTCAATATTAGGAATGTTAGCTATTGAAGTACGGAAATTAGTTCCTATATATTATGGGAAAAAATTTAGAAACTTTACATGGCATAAACCCAAAGGAAAGTGAAATTTGATTTAATATTCATTAATTTGCTCAATTATTAAATAAATGTTGCATGAATGCCTACCATGTAGAAGTCTTATGCTACACCTTGTAGGTAGAATAAAGAAGAGTAAAACATATCTCTTGCCAGGGGGACCTCAGTGTTATGGTCTAGTGAACAATAATAATAATAATACTAAAACTAAGTACATGAAGAAAGGGATTTGTGTGATCAATGTGTTGGGAATTGAAGGTTGGTAGGCCATCTAACCACAATGGCTGGATTATTGATTTTTACCTTATCTTATTCCAGAAAGAATGTTTTAGAAATGAGATAGACAAAATGAAACAAACATGAAATCTGGGGTGTTAAGAACAAAAAAACCAACCCTTATAAAGGTAGAAATACATATGCACCTCTCCTTCTGAAAATAAACTACAACCCAACCAAGTCTGAAGTAGGGACAGTAAGAAAGAAAAAAGAGTAGAATGTTGATTTCTTTCAGACAGGAAAAAAGAACCAATTGTATATATTTCAAATATTGTTAAAGTTACTCAGTAAGGCTTTGAAAAATTAAATATCATCTCTCAGCGTGAGATGATATCCATAAATGTGCTTTAAATTCTTCAAAAGGCAGTATGTGGCACTCACTCTTCGCTATTTTTTTATCTCTTTATACATTTTTATTTTGCTGCTTATTGTCATGTCTCCATGACATTAAAAATGGATAATGAAAAGAGATGAAAAGCTTAAATCACTGTTATTTTCTTACAGCTTCAGTAGAGGTTTGATGAAAAAAATTATACTTTGGCATCATCTTGACTCTTGAACTTGCTCCCAGATCAGCTACAAATTTGTCCTATGGCCTGAGGCACTGAAAACACGACAGAGCTCTGCAATAATTTCCTGTCAGACCAGACAACCTACTTATTCCCTTTTCCCAGGCGTCCTGGTGACCTATATTATTGTCAACAACAAGGCATTGCTTCAGCTTCAAGTCTTGCAAAATCTATTGGATTAGAAGACCAGATATTCATTTCACCATTTATCTGAAAATGCACAGTACATTTTAGAATGATGGGGTTTGTTTAGCTCATCTCTCCATCCATCCTTACTTTTATTCTGTTGGGTTCTTAATTCAAAAGAAAGAGTGCCACCTACTGGATATGAGATACAAAGAACATATTAGCATTAAAATATACTCTCTCATTAAAGGTTTTCTCAAAATAATTGCATAAGAAAATATTCCAACGAATATCTAATTTTTACAGATAACTATTGAACATATTTCCTTAAATGGTTTTATTATCAACAAATACTGAGTAAAAATTATTTAACAATGTCCATCTAATTAGAAATAAAATTCCTTCTTCCTGTTGTCTTATTTTAATAAAGTAAAAAATTAATTTATCTTTTTTTTTTTTTTTTTTTTTTTTGAGACGGAGTCTCGCTCTGTCGCCCGGGCTGGAGTGCAGGAGTGCAGTGGCCGGATCTCAGCTCACTGCAAGCTCCGCCTCCCGGGTTTACGCCATTCTCCTGCCTCAGCCTCCTGAGTAGCTGGGACTACAGGCGCCAGCCACCTCGCCCGGCTAGCTTTTTGTATTTTTTTAGTAGAGACGGGGTTTCACCCTGTTAGCCAGGATGGTCTCGATCTCCTGACCTCGTGATCCGCCCGTCTCGGCCTCCCAAAGTGCTGGGATTACAGGCTTGAGCCACGCGCCCAGCCAAAATTAATTTATCTTTTTTCCGATAATACAGAATAATCAAGCATTCTCTTATGTTATCTATATAAAAATTAGAATAATGATCTTGACAATCTAGTACTATTTTGTGATACAAAAACTCAGGTTATAGAAATACTAACAACTTTTATAAACGACATTCTAGTAATTAAAAGCAGTCAAATTTGAAAAGGAGAAAGGAGCTCTCGTGGTTCAAATAGAATCAATGATTTTTATCAACCCAAAGTTAGCATTTAAAGTCTAAAGGGTTGGTTCTGTAACTTGCTATATTATATTTCTTATGTCTCTATTATTATTTCTTCTGTAGAGTATTAGTTAGCCTTAAGAAATATTCATTAGCTCTTTTGCCTTCAGATGCCCTAATATTTATGTCTATGGGGGTCCACACCCAAAGAACCGCATATCTGTTTGACTAGCCACATTTCAAGTGCTCAATAGCCACATATGTTAATGGATACTGTATTGGACAGCTGGATTTATAGACATTTCCATCAGTGCAGAAAATTCAGTGGGACAGTGCTGATAGACATAAATACTGTAATGTTCACTCCATTTCCCTTGTATAACTCTTAAAAATGTGCCATAATGTTATCTTTAAGAGTCAGTACTCTAGATTCCGTCTGGATTTTTATCTCAGTGTGGCCACTTACTGGATGATTTTCAGTACAATCAAGAAAATAACTGGGGAGGAAAGCATGAGAGTAGTGGTAGTATGGGGGGGTAAATCAACAATTAGTCAGTAAATACATATAGAACACCTACTAATCATTGGCGTGACTGGAGCAGAGTCCCTATTCTAAACAGTTTATGCTCTAGCCAGGAAAAAGAGAGAATAAGCATGTAACCAAGTAAAAAAAGAACATTTTTAGGTGCTGTGCAATGATACAGATAAAATAAGATAATATTATAGAGACAAGAGGGCTGCTTTGTAGGTAGATTTATTAGAAAATGCTCTCTGAGTTATCAGTTGATTGATAAGAAAATGATAGAGGGCAAAAATCTTGGGGAAGAGTGTATGAAGCAAATAAAACAATAAGAATAAAAGCCCAATTGAGAAAAAATTTGACATGTTTAAGGTACAAAGGTCAATGTGGCTGGAGATTAGTGAAAGGGATAAGAATAGAGGGAGATAAAATCAGAGAAGTCAGCCTAGTAGTTTAAATTTTCTTTTGGTTGCAGTGAAAAGCTGTTGAAGAATTTTAAACAAAATAGTACTGTGATCTAAAATATACTTTTTACAGTCACGAATAAAATGATTCATGATTCATGCATCTGTTCATCTATTAAGGAGGACAAACTGAATAAAAGTGACTCTTCATCTGCGTTTTGAAAACATTGCTGCTGCTTCATCATCGTCCATTATTTCGCACATTTCCAGGATATGAGAAAAGGAAGTTCTCCCTTATCGTTTTTGGTAATAAACTTTTTTTTCCAGGCCACTTAGTGAACTTTCTGGGCAGGGATCTTGGTGTGTGGAGAGATTAGCCTGGAGGCTAGGGTGGTGAATTAAGGTACAACGAAAGTGGATGTTAGATTTACTGGGAAGAAGTCATGAATATCAATTTGGATAAGTCGGAAAGAGAAGAAAAAAAATACTGCATGTAAATTTTCTGCAAATAAATGCCCTCAATTGATTTCTGATTCTATTGCACAAGTAATATAAAAACTAAGGGTTTGATATTTTGTTTTAATAATATCAATTACATGTACCTGCATATGACTTTTAAAGCCCCAATAATACAGCTGTAATGGGGACAATGCAAGCTCAAACCACTGGAGAATAATATTTTAACCCCATTTGCATTGTTTAATGAGACAGTGAAGACATGTCTTGTAAATCACTGAATTATTATCTTTACCAGGGTCAATGCATGGCTCCCATCTCCATTTTACAGCATCACTACCCTAGATAACACCCGGGGAATACGGGCTAATAATCTCCACATTATTGGCCCATAAGTAGAGTAACCCTGTTATATATGAAGCATTTAAAAGGAAGATGCATTTATATGCAAGAGAAAAAAAGAAAAATAAATTCTTAGCTTTTACGTAGAAAACAGAATTACATTTTTTCTCTTTCCTACTTTGTTCAGTCAGAACATGAATATGACAGCAAATTAAAATTTGTGTTTATAGACACAAGTTATTCAATTTTGGTGATTTCCCTAACCTTTAGTGATCTTATGGGTTTTAGTTTTAGTGCAACAGTGAAAAAAAATCATAGTTGCTGTTCTTTTCTATGCTTTACTTAGAATCTCCCAGTGTGTGTTTCTTAGAGGATGGGACTGCCACCAGGTTACAGTTCCTATAATGTCGTTCTAGTGGCCCCAAAGAAATGAGATACCCTAGTGCCTTAGTGACTAGTGCCCACGTGCTTGAGTGATTTAAATTATTTCTATCTAGTTCAGTATATTTTGAAAGGATTTGACATTGATAATAGCTGCACTGGTTATGGGTATGTGAAAATTCTCCATTTCACGGGCTAACTGATATATCAAGAGAATGCAGCTGTCATAATTAAGAAGAAAAGACATTTAAGCCACCAGACACAAGATACTGCTGTAATAAATCGAACCTACAAAATCTGAAGTGAGTAGCCCAGTTATGCACATGCAATCTGGTTTCATTAATATCTTTTCCTTGTTAGAGTGTGAATCTAACTTCTAGCTTTAGGCACCAGGCCCAGAAAGCACCATTACTTGGTTGCCAAATGACCTAGATTTAAGATTTCTATCTATCCATAGGTTTGTGAGCTTTATCAAAAAATTATGAACAGGTAAGGAAACACTTTTGCCTTTTCCTTTGTCTAAATTAATTCCACCTAAATGACAAAGGTCTTGATTCTGAATCGCACTTGCCATTGAGCTGTTCATTTAATTAAATTCATGTGAATGTTCTGCCTAGTCTCTAAAATAATTTTAATTTCTGTACTGTTGCTGGTATCAGAGAAAAACAATTGAATGTAAAGTAAAACATAGATCTAGATTAGTAGTGTAGTTTTCCAATTTTCACTAGATGAACCAATCTTGGTAACTTAGTGCTGTGAATTCTTACTTGTCTATGCTAATTGGATCTAGAAGGGAAAGAAAAGTTTCCTGCCCTCTTGTTCCTCCTGGATTTAAAAACACTGAACAGATGCAGTGATATAAACCTGCATTCAAGTCCCTTATACTTTCCTTTACAGACACAATTGTGAATTGTGTTCTTCCTGCATTTGTAATTAGAGGGTGAAACAGATGGCAAAGGCTCTGTGTAAAGAGATGTCCATTAAAATAACTTATGCTGCCAAGCGATTGTTCACTCCAAGAGGGGGATTCAATTCAATTTCCTCCATGCAAAATAAAGCAGCAGCACGCACAGGCGCTGAAGAAATGTCATTATGTAAGGCAACGAACACAGTAGCTGGACAACACACTGAAAATACTAAAACTAAAAATGCATAAATGACTTCATCTTTTTTTATAAATGAGGTTTACTGAAGGTGGAAGTTGAGGGAAGTTGAGGTTTAGATGGAAGTCCTTCAAAGTACAATTTAATATATTAACAATACCTGCTGTAAATCTGCTGTGGGCATACAGAAATGTAGAGTAATATGTTTCTCTCCAATTTTTTTTTTTTTTTTTTTTTTTTTTTTTTTTTTTTTTTTGAGACGGAGTCTCGCTCTGTGCCCAGGCTGGAGTGCAGTGGCTTGATCCCAGCTCACTGCAAGCTCCGCCTCCCAGGTTTACGCCATTCTCCTGCCTCAGCCTCCCGAGTAGCTGGGACTACAGGCGCCGCCACCACGCCCCGGCTAGTTTTTGTTTTTGTATTTTTTAGTAGAGACGGGGTTTCACCGTGTTAGCCAGGATGGTCTCGATCTCCTGACCTCGTGATCCACCCGTCTCCGCCTCCCAAAGTGCTGGGATTACAGGCTTGAGCCACCGCGCCCGGCATCTCTCCAAATTTTTAACCGGACTTCCGGAAGCAAATGTAGAATCACTAGTAAGGATGTGAGATATATCCCTCTATGTGTTAAACATTTATTTAGGAAGGCAACATAATGAAGACATTTTAACTATTATGTAAGACAACACAACATAGTGGTTAAGAATGAGGATTCTGGAGTCATCCCGTCTGGGTTTGAATTGCACCAACCATTTACCTGTTAAGTTACCTTGAGGAAATTATTTAACAATTCTGTGTTTTAGTTTTTTCCTATATTTAGTTGGAATGACTAAATATATCAATCTCAATGATTTATAATTATCAACAGATGTAATTGATATTTTATTATTAAATAAATAAATAACACCTTGACTAGAATTCTATTTTATATCATTCCAATATTAAGTATTAACTTAATCATTTTTAAACAAAAAGAACTTTAACAAATCATTTCCAGAGTGAATCAACTGCTATTTTTCTGCTATAAATAGGTATGTGAACGCCCTGGAAAATCAAGGTGGATCTACATATAACCGCAAATTTGAAGTTTTAAGCTGGGAAAATTTTCTTGTCTGATGCCTGTGTTTTTGATAGCTTTCCTGTGTACCTAGAGCTGAAGAATATAAAACTGTTATCGAGATGAAAATTACAGAGAAATAATCTTTCAGAATGAAAATGATGTAATATTATTTTGGTAACTTAGTATCTGAGAATCCTCAGTGTAAGTGACAATAAACATGTATGTGTTCATATCAACTGAAAATTTATAAAAGTATTTTAAGGTTTTACTATACACCTTGTACTATTCTGGCCACTGCATTTTGAGAGTCACTCAAATTCTGCTTGCAGGGAGCTTACATTTTAACAGGAAGAATACCTCTGCCTTTTCTTCTCCAGTCCCCCTGAAAAAAACATGAAGGGAAAAGAAACATCCACAGGTCTAAAGCCATCTGCAAAGTTGGTAGAAGCTGCAAAACCTAGGAGTTTACTCAGTCTGTAGAATTGCAACCAGAATTTAAATATTGCCTCAAACTTTGGGTCTAACCTTGGTCAAGTTGCTTAACCTCACCTTCATTTTAAAAGTCAAATTGTGGCTCTGTATCTTAGAGAGTTATGAGGAATAATTCAGTCAGTCTCAGGTAGTTCCTGGATCATATCTGGTATTTAATGAATAGATGCTCCTTTTCTTCCCTTTCTTTTAGATACCACCCCAAAATTACTTCAATACACTCGTTTAAGATATTAATACCCTTTGAAGCCTAATGTTAATGCTATGTAATTCTTTCTGCTAATATTTGATAATAGTCCGAATTTCAGAGATTGTATCTAGACCTGAGGGCATTAACTCATATCAAACGTCATATTTAATGTCAAAATAGGAATAATAATAGTTAACATTTACATAGCACATGGGCCAGGCACTATTAAAAGCAGTGTTCGTATATTCACTCACTTAATCCTCACAACAACCCTATAAAATAGGCATTATTATTCTTGAGGCAAAAGGAGCTTAAAACTTGCTCAAGGTCACACAGCTAGTAATTGGTGAAGTTGGGATTTAAAGTTATTGGTTGGCACTAGCATCAGCAATGTACTCAAGTACTGCATATACCACATCTCAAAGCTACAAGGACCTTATAAATTCAGGTACAAGAAAAGCATTCTATCCTACAGTATTTTACTTGAGGCCCTAGACCTGCAATAGGAACAATAAAAAATGAAATATAAATATTGGAGAGAAAAATATGAAGGCATCTTTCTATGTGAACAATATTATACCTTACCTAGAAAAACCCAACACAATCAACAAAATATAACTGAAGAAACAGTGAAATAGATCAGTAAAGTGATGTTATATAAAATTAAGGCATAAAATCATTATTTTTATAAATAGCAAACATTCAAATAAGAATATAAATCATAAAATTGTAAGAATAAACCTTGTGTACAGGCTTAATGCTGGAAACATAAAACTTTAAAGCTAAAGGAACTAAAAGAAGATTTGCATAAATGAAGAACTATAACACGTTCATGAATGTAACATCTTAGTATTCTAAATTTTTAATTTTCAAAATAATCTTTAATGTTAATATAATAGCCATGGAATTTCCATCAATATTTTCCATGGAACCTGAAAGTCAACTCTAAAGTTCATATGAAGAAGAAAATAACAGAATAGTGAAAACAGTTTTCATGAAGAATAACAGATGTCATATTAGCTATTAAAACATAATTGAAAAATATAATAGATAATAAGTTGAGAAATTTAGTGGAGCACAACTGATCCAGAAGTTGACATATAGAAAGCTAATATACCAAAAAGTCTTTTTCAGATCAGTTAATAAAAGATAGACTACTTAATAAATGGAGTTGAGATAATTTTCTATCCATTTGGAAAAAAATACTTGGAATCGTACCTTGAAGAGTCTCAAAAATGTGTTCCAGATTGACCTAATATCTATATGTAAAAATAAAAAGTATTTACTATTTGCAAAAAAAAGGAAAAGCATAAAAATAAGAAAAACAGGAAAATGTTTCTGTGACCTTAGAGCAGGAAAGACATTCTTTAAAAAAGATAACGGAAAATATATGAATAAAAATAGATAAATTTGATCACGGTAAAACAAACTATACCACAAAGTTAGAGAATAAGTGGCAAGCTGGTAGAAAACATTACAGCATACAACACAAAATGAAGTTCAACAAATATGTAAAAAATAAGGAAAGCATATGAACCGTCAAAAGTCATATGAGAAGAGTAAGTCAATACACACATGAAAAGATCACTTTTCATTACTTGCAATGGGGAAAATTAAAATTAAAATAATGAGATACCATTTTCACTTATCAGACTGTCGTCAAATTTAGTCTTTAAGTACAAAGTGTTAACTATTGTGTGGGGAAACAAGTACTCTCTGTTACTGGTGGTTGACTACAGGTCTAGCAATTTTTTTTTTTTTTTTTTTTGAGACAGTATCACACTCTGTCAACCAGGCTGGAGGGCAGTGGTGCAATCACAGCTCACAGCAGCCTCAGCTTCTGGGCTCAAGCAATCCTTCCACCTCAGTCTTTCAAGTAGCTGGGACTTGAGGGACGCACTACCACACCCAGCTAATTTTGGTACTTTTTGTAGAGACACCGTTTTATCATATTGCTCATACTGGTCTCAGCCTCAACTTCTGAGCTCAAGCAATCCTCCAACCTTGGCCTCTCCAAATGCTGGGATTATAGGCATGAGTCACTGTGCCCAGCCAAGGTATAGCAATTTTGCAGAGTAATTGGATACTTTCTATGAAAACATTTTAAACATCTATAATTTCTAATAATTATTTTAAAGTATCTACTCTGGAGAAATTCCTACACATATACAAGGTATCTCATGCAAGAAAGTTCTCTGTATTATTTGAAATACAAAAACAAAAGGGAAATAGAAACAACGTAGATAAATATCAAAAGAAAACTGGTAAATAAATAAATTATGGTACCTACATACCAAAGAATACTTTGGGGCAGTTAAAAAAAAAGATGGACTTTATGGACTGCTATGGGAAGATTTACAAGACAATGCTTTTGGGTGAGTCAGTGTGGTATAATTAATGTATATTATCTATAAAATCTCTACATATGTATATACTACTTGTACAGTTTTATAAGACTGGAAACTCTTTTTTACAAGTTTAAGTTGTTGACAAGAGAGTGGCATCATTCTGGCTGCCAGTGATTAGATAGAGTCTCTGAAAGAAAAGACTCCTAAATTAGAACTTGATGTGGGACTAAGGGAGCAATCACGGGATAGGGAAATACAGGCCGAGTTCTTATTTCAAGATTGGTTAGCATCTTGACAGCGCACATTTCATCTAGAGTAACTAAAGTTAACATTAGAGATGACAAAAATGGACGATATTGTATTTTGTTCCCTTCATATTGAATTACCATTAATGTGTAGTCATTTTCAGCCCTTCAATATGTTTTGAATTAGTAATTTGGGAACAACCTAGAATGTAATGATTGTGCATGTTAAAATAGCAATAGATATGTTGTAGCTTCACCAAATAGATTCTTATTAGTAACACTCTTGTGATAGCTCTTCATTTTGGTTCTAAATCTAGTTTAGTATATTTGTTATCACCTCGGTTTGATATTGAAATAGCTGTAAAAATAAGAATGTCATAGGTCTTACCATAACAAATATTAAGGTAGTGTACTGAGGCACTTAATCATCAATCCTGTTGCCTCTGTTATTATTTCAAAAATTTCCCAAAATATTGAGGTTTAATAATAGTTTTTAAAATTACGCGAGCACAAAGTTTTTAAAAAGACATTTCTAATTCATTGTAAAATTCTGTAGTAAAAGTTATCTTGTCAATTTGGATTTTTTAAGGCTGTGGTGAAATTATTTTGTTAACATATAAAAGTATTTAAATGGGGAAATAACTTTTGTTTTTCTTCATAGAGAATACTATCGGGAATTTTAGTCTGTACTAAAATATTATCAAAATGGAATGAAATAGACTTTATATCTCATTTTGAAATAGAAGACAACCTTCCTCAACAGCATTCTGACTCCTTAGAGTCACCTCAACATTAAATTGCATTCTAATGTCAGATTAGCTCTGAATCAACACTAAATGGTACAGCTGCTGCAAGTGCAGTATGGCTCTGGGGCTGCAGGATTTGACCAGCAGAGGGATATACAAGAAGCATGAGAAGCATTAGCAAATAAATAGAATCACCTCTGAGACTTTAAATTTTTTTCTTTTTAGCGAAAAAAAAAAAAAAATTATTGAAACCTTTCTTAGAAGAGCATGCCGCTGAACTGACTAATAGCATGAGCTTTCCAACCAGACACCAGACACATGTCAGTTGAATTGACGCTATCATTACTAGCAGTGTGATCACAATAATTTTTCTTTTTTCTTTTTCTTTTCTTTTCTTTTTCTTTTTTTTCTTTCTTTTTTTTTTTTTTTTTTTTTTGAGATGTAGTTTCACTCTTGCTGCTTAGGCTGGAGTGTAATGGCACAATCTCAGCTCACTCCAACCTCTGCCTCCCGGGTTCAAGAGATTCTCCTGCCTCAGCCTCCTGAGTAGCTGGCATTACAGGCACTCACCATCATGGCCAGCTAATTTTGTATTTTTAGTAGAGATGGGGTTTCACAATATTGATCAGGCTGGTCTCGGACTCCTGACCTCAGGCGTTTTGCCCACCTCGGCCTCCCAAAGTGCTAGGATTACAGCCATGAGCCACTGCTCCTGGCCAATATTTTTCTTTAACTCTAAATCGGACCTACAAAATGATGATAAGAATATCCACCCTTGGTTACCACATGTCTCAGTCTGTTTGGGCTGCTGTAACAAAAACACTTACAATGGGCAGCCCAACCAAATATTTATTTCTCACAGTTCTGGAGGCTGGAGAGGTCTAAGATTAAGGCCCTGGCAGATTCAGTGTCTAGTGGAGGCCACTTCCCAGTTCATAAATAACGATCTTCTCTCTGTGTTCTCACATGACAGAAGAAGTGAGGGGGCTCTCTGGAATCTCTTTTATAAGGGCACTAATACCATTTTTGAGGGCTCTGCTCTTATGACCTAATTACCTCCCAAAAGTCCCACCTCCAAATAAGATTTCAACATATGAATTTTGGAGGGGCACATTCATTCATTAGCAGTATGATAATTAAATGAGATAATGCCTATAAAGTACTTAGGACCTGGTACATCCCAGATGCACAAACTATTACATTTCATCCATCTAAGATGCCATCAGTGTAAAATGGACCATTATTTTATGTACCATAAATAAAACGACTATAAATTTCAAAAATGTTAACATGAAAAATTTGTAATAGAATAGATAAAATATAGTGATGACCTCATTTGTCAGACTGTTTTTCCATTTAAACAAATGTAGCCATTTCAAGGAATACTTGACATTTAAATTGAGTATTTAACAAGAATTTGTTTTCTTAAACACTACTTTCATAGGGAAATATATAAAAATACAGACACATGTATCTTTCTTTCAAAAGAATTTGTAATGTATTTGGAAAGGACAAATGTTAATTAGTCATAAGGAAGTTCAGGCTTCTTATGAAGAAATTCCTTCAATCCTGTATCAGTCTGTTTTCATGTTGCTGATAAAGGCATACCCCTCCAGGCGCGGTGGCTCAAGCCTGTAATCCCAGCACTTTGGGAGGCCGAGACGGGCGGATCATGAGGTCAGGAGATCAAGACCATCCTGGCTAACATGGTGAAACCCCGTCTCTACTAAAAAATACAAAAAACTAGCTGGGCGAGGTGGCGGGCGCCTGTAGTCCCAGCTACTCGGGAGGCTGAGGCAGGAGAATGGCGTAAACCCAGGAGGTGGAGCTTGCAGTGAGCTGAGATCCGGCCACTGCACTCCAGCCTGGGCAACAGAGCGAGACTCCGTCTCAAAAATAAATAAATAAATAAATAAATAAATAAATAAATAAATAAATAAAATAAAGAAAAAGAGGTTTAATGGATTCATAGTGAATTCATAGATAATTGCACATGGCTTAGGAAGCCTCACAATCATAGCAGGAGGCAAAGGTGCATCTTACACACTGGCCGACAAGACAGAATGAGAATCAACTGGAAGGGGTTTCCCCTTATAAAACCATCAGCTCTCATGAGACTTATTCACTACCATGATAACACTATGAGAGAAACTGCCCCCAGGATTCAATTATCTCCCATTGAGTCCCTCCCACAACATGTGGGAGTTATGGGAGCTACAATTCAAGATAAGATTTGGGTGGGGATATAGCCAAACCATATCATTTCACCCCTGGCCCCTCCTAAATCTCATGTCCTCACATTTCAAAACCAATCATGCCTTCCCAACAGTCCCCCAAACTCTCAACTCATTTCAGCATTAACTCAGTAGTCCACAGTCCAAAGTCTCATCCGAGACAAGGCAAGTCCCTTCCATCCATGAGTCCATAAAATCAAAGGCAAGTTAGTTACTTCCTAGATGTCCTGGAGGTACAGGCATTCGATAAACACAGCCATTCCAGGCTGGGTGCTGCGGCTCACACCTGTAATCCCAGCACTTTGGGAGGCCTAGAAGGGCATATCACCTGAGGTCAGGAGCTCGAGACTAGCCTGACCAACATGATGAAACCCTGTCTCTACTAAAAATACAAAAATTAGTAGGGTGTGGTGGTGGGTGCCTATAATCCCAGCTACTTGGGGGGCTAAGGCACAAGAATTGCTTGGACCCAGGAGGTGGAGGTTGTAGTGAGCCGAGAAAATGACACTGCACTCTAACCTGGGCAACATCACGAGACTCTGAAAAAAAAAAAAATCCATTCTAAATGGGAGAAATTGACCACAACAAAGCAGCTAGAGACCCCAGGCAAGTCCAAAATCCATCAGGGCAGTAAAGTTACAAAGTGATCTTTGACTTCTTGTCTTGCATCCAGGTCACACTGCAAGAAGTAGGTTCTCATGGTCTTGGGCAGCTCTGCCCCTGTCTTTGCAGGGTACGGTCTCCTTCCCAGCTGCTTTCACAGGCTGCTGTTGAGTGTCTGTGGCTTTTTCAGATGTGCAGTGCAAGCTGTAGGTGGATCAACCATTCTGGGCTCTAGAGAATGGTGGCACTCTTCTCACAACTCCACTAGACAGTGCTCCAGTGGGGACTCTGCATGGGGGCTCACACCCCACATTTCCCTTCCACACTGCCATAGCAGAGGTTCTCCATGAGTGCCCTGCTCCTGCAGCAAACTTCTGCCTAGACACACAGGCATTTCCACACATCCTTTGAAATCTAGGTGGAGGTTCTCAAACCTCAATTTTGACTTCTGTGCACCTGCAGGCTCAATACCATGCAGAAGCTGCCAAGGAAATGAAATAATTGCTAATTTAAGTATAAAGTAGCATAGAGCTGAGTTCTTAGATCTATGGTGTGTATCACCATCCTAGTGCCTTTTCATGACTGAGTTGTCATTGTTTAGTACAGTAGTTATATCGGCTACTAAGCCATCTTTGGAAACCTGGTGATAACAATTACTGCAGAGATCTAGATCTAACCCACAGGACTTCGAGTTGTTCACCAAATGCTAGGCCCTTTGGTCAGGTCCAGAGACCAAGAAAATGAGTCATAGTGATACCTGGGATGATTAAACTATGACAGAAAGACTCACAGTAAGTAATCTATACACAAAACTGCTACTGACAGAAGAAAGCAAGTCACTGTCATCTACTGATTAATAACTGTCAGAATTATTGGACACTGGAAATGAACACAGTGTCTTTTTTTTTCTTATGGTCATTCAACAAAAGGAGTTAAATAACAATCGAAAATTCTTCTGGTACATATAAAATCAAAGCAGAGAATATTTAAGGATCTTGGAAAAAACAGAAGTAAAGCATTAACATGGAGATGGTAAGATAAGTATTAGTGCCCTTATAAAAGAGATTCCAGAGAGCCCCCTCACTTCTTCTGTCATGTGAGAACACAGAGAGAAGATGGTCATTTATGAACTGGGAAGTGGCCTCCACTAGACACTGAATCTGCCAGGGCCTTAATCTTAGACCTCTCCAGCCTCCAGAACTGTGAGAAATAAATGTTTGGTTGAGCTGCCCATTGTAAGTGTTTTTGTTACAGCAGCCCAAACAGACTGAGGCATGTGGTAACCAAGGGTGGATATTCTTATCATCATTTTGTAGGTCCGATTTAGAGTTAAAGAAAAATATTTTTTTTTAACTCTAAATCTTGAAAAAAAATTAATACCTCATTTAGAAGCAAACTCTGCTCTGACCTGGAAAACTTTGTATTTTACTGCAGAAATACGAATATGTTTGATTACGTAGCACTCACAGGGATCCTGCTGGGGTTGGCACATACTATATTGTATTTGGACTATTTTGGCTATCTAAAATCTGAACATACATGATGCTAAATTTAATACTAAAAGATTTTGGAAAAAAGATTATAAACCTCTAAAGTCCTTCAGCTAAGAGTCCTTTTAAGTTAAGAGAACTTGCAGGACTTTTTTCTACTGTACAGATTACTTTGCCAATGGAAATAGAAAACTCCAAGTTAGTTTGCCAGGGATTTTTCCACTCTGAGTACTGAATATGTAATATCCGACTGGACATCCGTTCTCTTTGAATGTTGGTTCTTTGGTTTTCAGGCTGTTTAGATATATTATATTCAGTGCCTGTACTAGATATGTCCATTAATAGGCCCATCTTCCACCCTTGTAATCCCTTGCCTAGAAACCACAAGGTGTATATGTGACCCACACCTGTCCACAGCTAATTGAGCCAGAAGCTGTCAACTGGTCTGAGATGAAAGAGGCAGTGATTTGGCCTGACTCAAAAAAAAAAAAAAAATTGAGCTGGGTCTCTCTCTCTCCTTTTCTCTTTGGAATTTATATGATCAAAATTATGCCACAAGATATATTAAAGGCCGTGGAGATTCAATCCAGAGGGAGCCACAGTTACGAAGAGGGAGGCATTGTGAGGGGCATTAGAGAGGAGAGCAAGTAACAATTATGTAGAGAGATATAGTTACTCAATGAGAGAAAGAAATCATGAGCCCCAAGAGAAAAATAGATCAATTCACTTTAGGGCTTTCCTGACTTTGGTACTTTTTCCAGTACCAGTTCTAGTTCCATGTATCCACATAATATGCTTCTTTTGATTGCAGTAGCTTGAATGAGCCTCCATTCTTTGCAACTGAAAGAGACCTAACTAAAATTGTGGCACATCTTTAAGATACTAACACTGCCTGATTTTGCTTAACTTAGGAGTTAATATTGCATTAGGGAAAAAAATTGGAGCCTATTAATTAGAGATTTATTTTCAACTGGGGGTAAACCCACAACCTATGGTAAATATTGATTCAATTGTTTTACTCTAAGAAGCCAGTTTCATTTTCCCATCTAATTTCCAAGTGTTTGAAATTATTATTTGAAGTTATGTGTAGCCATATGTCTGAGATTTAGTTTATGGAACATGTGCGGAAGTGATAAATGCTGATAAAAGTCAGAAAACACCTTTCTCTTTCCCTTTCTGGTGGTTGGATGCTAATGCCAGGGTGACCTCAGAAACCAGAAGATGATGATGTCACTGTCTCCATCAGCCTGGATGCCTGAATAAATGAGTGGAGCAGGGACTTCCTCCACCCCCATGCATAGAGCTTTCATATTTGACTCTTACATAAGTGTGAAATCAACGTCTGCTGTGGTTCTTTATTTTATCCATTAGAACATTAACATTAACATCCATACTTGGATGTTAATAAGAAATTTCCTTTAACATCTAAGTACAGAAAATACTATCTGATTTTATTGTTATCTAGTTTGCATTTCCTTTTGAAAATATACTTAGGAGGTATATCTTGAAAAATTGGATAAATATCTTGCTTAAATATATGCACCCTGCACTCCTTATTTTGCTAATTTATTTGTACACCTTTCACAAATAAGGTATTTTACTGTTTCCTGGAGCAGTGATTGCAGTTTCTTGAGAAACTTTGTTTATTCACATTTATGTGTATGAATCATTCTAATATTTAGTCGCTAAGGATATTTGAGAGGAAAGGGATTTTTTTTCTATACGTAATACATATATGATACCAAAGGTGTGTGAAAGCCTCTGACAATTCCTAGAGCTTGATAATAACTTTTAAATATTTTACACCATTTTAAAGTTCAGGCTTATGTCACTTTTAGTGATTACAACTAAGGTAGAATAGCCTTATATTTATAGTGAAACTGCTTCTTAAACATACACTTTCAGCCAAGTATGGGGGAGTTATGCCTCTAATACTAGCACTTTGAGAGGCTGAACGTGGGGGGGATCACTTGAGCTCAGGATTTCAAGACCAGCCTGGGGAACATAGCGAGACTCTGTCTCTACAAAAATTACAAAAATTAGCTAGGTATGGTGACTTGCACCTGTGGTTTCCACTCCTGAGGCGGCTGAGGTGGGAGGATCACTTAAGCCCAGGAGTGCCAGGCTACAGTGAATAAGGAAAGTGCCACAGCACTCCAACCTGGGTGACAGAGACTCTATGACAAAAAAAAAAAAAAAAACCCACACTTTTATTCTTTCAATTAAAAATTCGTCCATTTCCTGATAACTGAAAATTGATTTTGCAAACATATAAGTTAGATTGTGCTTTACTAGGAAAAGGAGCAAAATTTCAAGAAGTAGCAAGTTTTTCTCCTAAGGGTCTGAGAGTCTCTGCTACTTTGTTTCTTGCTTCCCTTCCTGATAAAAGGTCGTGTTTGGTTGTTATACTTTACTTCAGCAGCACGTTAGTGTCATACCTTCACAGAAGAGAAAATTCGTAGTTCACATTGCATTTTCACTATGAAAGGTGTCTGATGGTAGAAAACCAATCCTTCAAAACCTTTGGGTCAATTTCCTCCCCAAAAATGTTATTTTAGTTTTGCATAAAGTGAAACCCACATACTACCATGGCTTCTTATATTTCTCTGACTGCTTTACATTTCACCCCCTGGAAGGGCTTTCTGTGAATCTGAAATACGTAGATTTCTCTATAGAATTCCTTTTGAGATCATAAAAAATGTTAAGTGAATTTATTTGTTGAGGATTCCCATCATTTACTTTTCTCTGTTCAGAAAACTGCCCATTTGTTCCAACTTATCGTCATTTCTCAGGTGTAAACAGATATTTATCCAAGAACAAACACTTTTCCCAAATCAATCTTAGGACATCAGGAGTCACTTTTTTCAGTTTCCATCCAATGATTGAATTCAGCTGTAATATAAGGATGCTTTAAGGCCTTTCTGAGGCAAATCATTTTACCTTCAGACAGTATTATCTGTTATGTGATATGTGGACATTGCCAGAGTTGGTCACAGATTTTCTTTAAATACTTAAATTTTCTCACATCTTAGGGGAAAAAAACTGTAGCAATTAAATTTGCATGCACATTTGTATGAGTCTAAAATAATATTATATATTGTCATGTAAGTTGTGAGAAAATCTCCTCTTTTGTAGTGATGCAATATATTCCTATTCAAGAAATTTCGTATGTCCTACTTACTCTTTAGAATTGTCTACCTCTCCTCCCTATATAATGTGGTAAAGCAGCAAGACAGGGTATAAAGATCAAAGAGTCTAGAATGAAAAGTAATTTTCTATCCCATTTCTGCTGCTTGCCAACCCTGGAAACTCAGTCTCTCTGAGCCTCAGTTTATCCTCATGTAAATGGTAAGAATAATAACATTAATATAGATCTTCTCTATGTCTCAGGTTAACTGTGTGTATCCAGTTGAATTTTGTGTATAAAAATACTTTGTAAAATGTGAAACCATATATTTTCTTTAATTATGTTTAATAAAGAAACAAATGTATTTCTAAGGTACATACCATGGAATTGATTCACATGAGGCAAAGAAGCATGCTTATTTGGCCTGTATTTTTCACATTGCATATGAGAATGTTGTAACTCATTTAAAAATTTATATTGTATTTTTCAAAATCTTGTGTAACGTGAGTAACATAGCCATGCTATAATTCATAATATACGAGAGACTTAAAATGACCTTCTCATCTTACATTATTGTCCCAGAAGCTCATTTTGGAATGTGTGGAGACTAGACGAAAACCAGTTATTGGGCCATGTCAGTTAATTGATTTTATATCTGGTGGGGAGTGCAGGAGATTGGGGTTAGTCATTTTAGGAAAGTGGTGAATGTCACAATTTCTTGGATAAGCAAAGGGAAACACATGTGAACAGTTATTTAAAGAGCTCAGTCTTGGCCTGAATTTCCTAGAACTGTAGCTTGAGACAGAACGTACATGCTAAAACTATATTGGGGCTTATTATCTTAGGGAGGCAAAAGCCAAAAACACAAAAACCAAAAAAAAAGGAGGGGGAATTGAGACAAGAAAGAACGGTAAACTGAGACATGGTGTTGCATTGCCAAGCTGGCCTCAGCTTCTCAAGAAAACAGTTTGTTCCTGGTGAGAGGTAACAATGTGCTAGCAGCCCTCACTCGCTCTCGCTCGCTCTTGGCACCCCATCAGCCTTGGTGTCCACTCTGGCCGGGCTCAAGGAGCCCTTCAGCCTGCCGCTGCAGTGTGGGAGCCACTCTCTGGGATGGCCAAGGCCAGAGCTGGCTCCCTCTGCTTGCCAGGAGGTGTCGAGGGAGAGGCTCAGGCGGGAACCGGGGCTGTATGCGGAGCTTGCCGGCCAGTGCAAGTTCCGGGTGGGCGTGGGCTCAGCATGCCCCACACTCGGAGCGGCAAGCTGGCTCCACTGGCCTGGGGCAGTGAGGGGCTTAGCACCCGGGCCAGCAGCTGCAGAGGGTCCTCCAGCAGTGCTGGCCTGCCTGCACCAGGCTGGAACTCTTGGGGCCTCAGCTGCCTCCCCACAGGGCAGGGCTCCGGGCCTGCAGCCTGCCAGGCCCAAACCTCCTCCCCAAATGCACCAATCAGCACTTTGTGTCTAGCTCAAGGTTTGTAAAAACACCAATCAGCACCCTGTGTCTAGGTCAAGGTTTGTAAAGGCACCAATCAGTGCTCTGTGTCTAGCTAATCTATGGGGACTTGGAGAACTTTTGTGTCTAGCTAAAGGATTGTAAATGCACCAGTTAGCACTTTGTGTATAGCCAAAGGTTCATAAACACACCAATCAGTGCTCTGTGTCTACTCTGTATTTAGCTAACCTGGTGGGGACTTGGAAAACGTTTGTGTCTAGCTAAAGGATTGTAAATGCACCAAACAGCACTCTGTGTCTAGCTAAATGTTTGTAAATCAGCACCCTGTCAAAATGGACCAATCAGCTCTCTATAAAATGGTCCAATCAGCAGGATGTGGGTGGGGTCAGATAAAGGAATAAAAACAGGCTACCTGAGCCAGCCGTGGTAACCCACTGGGGTCCCAGTGGACGCTGTGGAGACTTTGTTCTTTTGCTCTTCAGCGTAAGTGTTGCTGGTGCTCACTCTTCCGGTCTGCACTGCCTTTACCAGGTGTAACGCTCACCGCGAAGGTCTGCAGCTTCACTCCTGAAGCCAGCGAGACAACGAACAACTCCAGTAGGGAGGGACAACTCCAGACGGGAGGGATGAACTACTCCAGAGGTACTACCTTTAAGAGCTGTAACACTCACTGCGAAGGTCTGCAGCTTCAGTCCTGAAGCCAGCGGGACCACAAACTCACCAGAAGGAAGAAACTCCGGACACATCTGAACATCTGAGGGAACAAACTCCAGACACACCATCTCTAAGAACTGTAACACTGCGAGGGTCTGCGGCTTCGTTCTTGAAGTGAGTGAGACCAAGAACCCACCAATTCTGGACACACTGGGTCATACGTGAAGCCTCAAGAGAGGTAGAAGGAAAATATACTTGCTTGCTCCTGTTCCTTCTTGTCTCTCATTGGTCAAAGTCTGATCCACAACATGTTAACTCATCTGCACATCTGGGTAATTTGAGAAGGATTCTCTGGGCAGCTCTTGAGGAAACCACAGTCTCTGTGGTCCAGAAGATCAGATCTCACCCCTAAGAAGGCTGAGGCTGAAGTGTTGTTAGGAGATGAAGTGGTTGCAGGGGTTGCAGTGGTTGCCAGGGCTTTATGACCATGAGCAGAGCTTAGGTAGTCACTGGGATTCTCCAGACAACCAGGAAGAAAGCACATGGAAGGTGGGGGTATCAATTGGATTGGTATAAGTCTGCCCCAGCCCCCTCTCTCTGACAAGAATTACACAATTTGTCTTATTAGATAGGAAATGCAATAAACTTTCTCAAACCCATATGCCTAACTCAGTTCATCTACTTAGAGAAATTGTAACCTTGGAAGGAAGTAGCTTTTGATTCCCTACTGACTACATACCGTACTTATATAAAATCATTTATACAAACGACTCTGCATGTTGTAAATGACCAAGATCATTATCATCTAATTGCAATCATTATCATTATCTAATGGTATTTCTGAAAGGGACCACCTGCCCATTTCTAAGCAGATGCACAAGTGATGGATTGATAACTAAATAATTATTTTAGGGTACATTTAAATAGATTAAAAATTTAATTTGGAATTAGACCAAGGTAAGCCTGCACTACTTTCCTTAATAGAAACATATTTAGAAAAAGATACAATTTTAGGGCTGCTGGGATTTTTAGATAGTTTTTCCAAAATTTGTTTGTTAAAACTTTTATTTAGCTGAGATGACATGAGAAAATGTACTGCAATAAAAAACTATCTTAATTTCGACGGGAAAAAGTGGTACCCATAAAGACTGAGAAAGTAAATCAAGAAATAGAGCATATTAGCAAATACATTAAAAGTGAAGTTTTACTGTAGGAAAATATTTGCTATTAACACATAGCTGCCCTCTGAGGGAGATAAAGATACACTGTATTGAAAGACAAAGAAGGATAAGGACTAGCTAGCTGGATCATTATTGGAAAGCCAACAAACCAAACATTCAGGGGCTAGCCTAATGACATAGCTGCTGACTTGAGAAAAATTAATCCTTCTTTAAAATATTTGATTAAATTGCACAAATGAGAGTCCAACTTAATCAAGCCAAATAAATTTTTTCTTGAGCAGCATAAATTATGCTTTTCCTGCCTCGGCGCACATGCTCACAGGCTGTCGACTGGCCATTTGAGAGTGCAGTACTGCATTTAACTGCTGTGTCATGCCTGATGGAAAATGTACTCAGCAAGATGGTTATTCCATTGAATTTTGGAAGCAGTTAGGACACTAATAGCCTCTTATTTTTCAAACATGCTTAATGATATAATGAATATAAAATAATTCCCTCTACAAATCAACATGACCTTTTTTATAACAAAAGAGGAACAAAAGGATCCATTACTTTACAGAAATTCTCATCTACAGCAGATGTTCCATTGAATTCTATCTCAGGATTCTATAAAAAGTACAGACTGTGAGGTGAAAAAAGGTTTTTTTCTCTCTTCACAAGCTTTAATGTTAAATGAGAGTATGAAAACTAGATGATCCAAAGAATTGACAGATACTCCATAATAAAAAAATCCTTTAAACTTTATAGATATAGAAAACATAATAGTAAGTCAATTTTAGCATGTACTTTGAAACCAGTTTTAAGAGTAATTTTTAAATAAAAGCCAGTGTTAATATAATTTTCTAATTTATTAATACTCCATGATGAGAGAGCCCCCTATTGTTACAATCTGCTGAATTGTCAAGAAACAAAGTAAGAAAAACTAATTTTAAAGAAATTTCTTAACAATCTTAAACATTTGAGCAAAACATATGGAGACAATTGAATAGAATTTTCCCGTATCAAGATACAGATCACATTTAACAAGTATTTGTGTGTGAGAAAATCTTTAGACACCTTGTGTAACAAATTATCACCATTTGCAAGGAGAATAGGACACTGTGGCATAAAACAAGGGACCAACACCATGAAAACAGATTTATGCTATAAGTGAGGTATTTGCGATGTGAAGTTATCAGGTTAATTGGTCCAAAGAAAAGTCACAGTAATGGTTTTTGGAATTTAGATGATCCTTTAGGCGATTGCTTAGCCATTGCTACCTTTCCTACCCATCTTCTGACTTCTGTCACTTCAATACCTTGAACTATACCAGGCTTTAAATTATCTTTTAAGTTACATGATTTAATCTTTTCTATGAGCTGCAAATCTGCCATATTGGCTCTGACCTGTCCAACGAGTAATCTTTCTCCTAAAAAGCAAACATAAATTATGATTTTAGGTGAAAGAAGGGGGAAGAGAAGGAATAAAAGGCAGATGAATAAAACTGATTGAGATAATACACCTCAAGAAATTAGCACTTTGCAGAAGAACACATTGGAACGCTCAAAGATGTGAGTTGTTATTATTCATTATTAGATGAAATGAATTCATACTTCCCAACTTCATTAACTTGTGTACTAAGAGGCCATTTAAAAAGCATTGAAATAATATTAAATTAAATCTTGTGAATATTTATTAAAAGAATGTGTACATTTGAATATACATGTTTGAGTTAAAGTGCGTTCAGTAAATCACTTTTATTTTTACACCATCAACCAAGAGCTCTCCATGAAAGCTTTTACTCCAGGTACTTTATCTTCTTTTCTTGAGGTATTACATCTTCTGCATCATCTTATGCAACCATTCACAGGAAGAACATTGCTACAATGTTTGCATTATCTTTTTGGTCCCACAGGCCAAAAAAAAAAAAGAAAAAAACCTTTAAAACCTGTGGGTTTGTAAATCCAAGTGGCTTCTGTTAATTCTAATCAATGTATATGTACCATAATCAGAAGACACATGTGTGAAAGAGAAGAAAGTCTATCCTTAAGACACCAGAGAGCAACAATAACAGCAAAATCAATATAAGCCAGTGAGTGTAAGTATACATATATGTGTGTCTCGGCAGGGGAAATGGGGAGGGAGTATTGTATAGGAGTGTAACCATACTCATCATAACACAAAAGTAAAAAAGAGAGGCAGCTATTGCATTATCAAACAGAGCAAATGTGCAAGTACCATAGTCATTTGGTTGTCTCCGCACACAACTGATTTGATAACATACATCTAGATTAAATTTTATGTAAATACAATTTTTCTACTAGTGTTTGAGTTCTACTCAAGATATTGTAATTTCACACTTCATTTAATAAAAGCCTTTAAAATATACAGCGTACATTCATTCTAGATGCCTGTTAAATGTAAGATGCAGAGACGTAAATAGGAGATAGGTAGAGATTTTAGAGAGAGTTTCTGAGAGATTTTTTTTTTTCACATTTTAAGCTACTCACTGCGTGACAATGTCATGTTGAGATTGTCAGAGTTTTGGAAAGGTCATTTTCCAGGTGCTACTGCTCCAGTCCCCTAAGTGGTCATAACTGATGTGGTAGACAGACAGATTTTACGATTTGCTTAAGTGTGTGTTAAATCTTCCATATAATAGGCTGATAGTACCCCTGTTCAAGAGCTTAAGTGTTTGTATTTTTATTGTTTCTTATCTTTGTGGGCATTTTCTGTTTCCTCAGATACTTTTTTTTTCCAAAGTGACTTTTTTTTTTTTTCCTTTTTCTTTGGCTTCCTTGACCTTCTTTATAGCATAAAGCTCTTAGTTTGCAATTTATTTCAAGGCTACTGTTGCTCTCCTCAGTTACGCCATTTTGTCTGTCCATGTATGTGTGTATGTTTGCTAAAGTGGAGGAGAGGGTAGAGAAGAAGTAGAAATGTGTACCTTATTCTGAAATGAGTTGTAGTTTACAAGTATTTTCAAATCTTTGAGAAAATGAATAACTTACAGACTTAATGACCTATTTCATCTATACCTTATCCTCATCTGAACATATGAGATGGATTTGAAAAGATAAAATACTTCCCCTGACTCTAGAGGAGCAAAAAACTATATGGTATACAACAAACACCTATCTGATATCCAACAAACAACTTGTCTGATGTTGTTGATGATATTTGTCCACTTAAATAAAGCTTATTTTTCTCAGGCCATGAATATATTTCCCAAATCCTGGAAAAAAGAACAGCAAAAAATAATTCTTTGTTCTCCCATCTTCAAAGGCACATATCTTAAAGTGTAAGTTTTCCTTTAGTGAAATGACATAACAAATGATATTTCTTGAAAATGATTAGCTGAACAATGTTTGACAATGAAACTATAAGAAAGGTTAAATGTTTTTGTTTAAGTGATTGATTTAAGAATTTCAGAACGCAGTAGGTTGTTTTTGTCATTGAAAATGTTTCCCAACAAGGCAAGTAGGCAAGACTTTAGTCAACTCTTTTTCATATCCACAAACTTCTGTTAAAAAAAGAATTGGAATACTTTTGTTTATATTGCTCTATTTGAATTCATTTACAACCAGTATTGTCCAAATGTAAGAATAATCTGTTGGCCTACAAGACATCAGATGAATCCTGTAATATTCAATACAAAAAGTTTTTATATTTTTTGAAGCAAAAAGTTGCATGCCATGAGATATAAAAAGACTGTATTTCCAGGACAACTAGCATTCAATCCTATGACTAGAATTCAGTAAGAATTACATGTATGTTTATTGCAGCACTATTTACAACAGCAAAGACTTGGAACCAACCCAAATGCCCATCAATGATAGACTGGATAAAGAAAACGTGGTTCATATACACCATGGAATACTATGCAGCCATAAAAAGGATGAGTTCATGTCCTTTGCAGGGACATGGGTGAAGCTGGAAACCGTCATCCTCAGCAAACGAACACAGGAACAGAAAACCAAACACCACATGTTCTCATTCATAAGTGGGAGTTGAACAATGAGAACACATGGACATAGGGAGGGGAACGTCACATACTGGGACCTGTCAGGGGATGCAGGACAAGGGGAGGGAGAGCATTAGGACAAATACCTAATGCATACAGGGCATAAAACCTGGATGATGGGTTGATAGGTGCAGCAAACCACCGTGGCCACATGTATACCTATGTAACAAACCTGCACATTCTACACATGTATCCCAGAACTTAAAGTCAAATTTTTAAAAAAGTAAATGCCTCTAACAACAACAACAACAACAAAAAAGAATCATGAGTGAGTTATAAACCTTGGTAATGTGTTTTCTGCCTCCAATTCCAGTTTCTTATTATAATGTGCAACCATAGTTCTCATAAGTTTTTTAAAAGAAAGTTCCTATTTTAAAAGTGTAACCTAAAATAGCTCATAACTGAGAAAATGCTTGCTATTGTTTTGAACAATTAAAGAGATATGACTCAGCTTATTCTCATTTAGCTAGTATTTTATCCAATAGCTTAAAAATAAAAAATAATTTTTAATAAGATACAGAAAAAGGAGATTTTTTGCCTGAGCATAATTGGGAACAGAAGAATGGGAAAGCAGAAATAAACAATGCTGAACAGAAAGCTAAAGTAGAGAATAGAAGAGGAAAACAAATAGAAAGCTATAGTTCAATTCGGCATTTCATATCACTGTAGAAGAGGTGCATGGCTGCTAAATACCTAAAAATACATGCAATAAAAATGTGTGTTTTTCCATCTGTCTTTGCTCTTTCCTCTTTCTTCATTCATTAAAAATGGAAGACAAACTAGGTAGAAATGCTGCATTACTGTGGGGGTCACCAAAGTCCTGATCATCAAACCTAGCACAGATTGGGGTTATGGGAAGGTTAAGTAGTAAAATGGGAGAAAATTAACTTGTCAGGAAAAGGCTGTGAAGCTGGCAGGTGAAGGTTGTTAGGTCCCTGGGCATGGTTACAGCACACTGACTCAGGTGCACCAAGCAGGGAGAAGGTCACACCCCTTGAGGCTGGATGACAATCGGCCGATTTAGACACTAGCCCAGGGTCATCCTAGTTTTACTAAGTAATATCTCAAACTGGGAGTTGTCTGACAAGGTGTGTATATGAGGATAAATTCCAGTCAAATGCATTCCAGAAACAACTTCTTTTTCTGTTCTGTTAACTGCAGGACATTTGTTTAATTAGATAATGTGCAATGAAATGCAAGAAAAGGCCTATTGCTGAATAGTCATGAGAAGAAAAAAAATATTTGCCTTTCTTTTTTAAAACACAAGATGTTAAATTCTCTTCAGTTAAGATGATAACTTATTTTCATGTTCCATATCTAAATGTAACTCTTTGAAGCACAGGATAGAGTTTTTTTTAAAGTACAACCTATCAGATTGGCAAAAAAGCAGAAGTTTGACAACATAATATATTTGGTAAGGCTGAGGGAGCTAGGAAGTGTCACATACTGCTGATGGGAAAGCAAACTGTTACATCACCTGTGGTACAAAATTTGGCACTACACAACAAAATTGCATGTGAATAAAAGCTCTTGTTTCTAAAAATCTACCCCTGAAATACACTGCAAACAATACAAAGACAGATAATCACGAAGCTATTCACTGCAGGCTTATTTGTGATAGCAAAAGACTGGAAACAACTCAAATGTCCTTAGTAGGGTTCCAGTTGAATAAGCAACGGTACAGTCAAACAAAGGAGCATGCAGTTCTGAAAGAACAGGAGAAATATTTTTAGACATTGCTGTGCAACTATCTCCAAATTTATTTATTTATTTTTTTGGAATATAGTGAGTTTTTAATCCAATCATTTGCAAATTAATAAGCAAGTAATATACCAACATAATATTTTGCTGTACAAGATGAAAATCTTAAAAAGAATTTGTACATGTATCATGTGGAACATTTTTATTCCTAATTTATACTTTGAAAGATATCTGACAGTGTACAAAGAATACCCAGTTCTAGGTGGTGACTGTTTTGTATAATCATTTATTTACAAAATTTCACCCCATAATAGGAACTACCTTTAAAAAAAAATCAGCATTGGTCCTATAAAGGCCATTAGGATAAACTCTTAAGCCTACAAAAGACGCCTTAGTACTACTGCTCCCAGGCTCATTATTGTTAACTAAAATCTGACTCCAAGGCCCAGGTGTAGTTTCTAGTTCCAATTCTACAGTCATTCAAAAGCACGTTCTAACTAGATTGACAAGGGACAGTGGAGGACCCAAGAGGTCCTATCAAACCCTATAAGAGGTGTACCTAAGCCTACTGCTCATACCCTTCTAGCCATACCACCCTTTATTTATAATGGGACACCAGGTCATCCCACTATGTTAAAACATGGTTGCTCTGGGAAAAAACGAGGCTTTCTCTAGACCAACTGGACTGGTCAGGAGGGAGAGTAAAAAGTGGCTGTTGCTAGTGAAAAATGGTTTCATTTCTTCGAACTTTTTCCTTTTCCTTTTCTGGGCTCCTTATCTTTTTCTGGTTTTGAAGGCCTTGAAGATTTTGTCTTTTTCTTGATCATGGCATCAGTTTCTATAGCATCTTGGTCTTTCTCATCAGATTGAGAGTCATCTTCATTTAACTCTTCATTGTTTTCCGAATCCAGGGATGGGCTTGTGCTGTGTCTAGAGGCCTTTATAGCTTGAAGTGAATACGGAGTAAGGTGGGCTCCCTTATTGTAAGCTCTTGTGAAGACTACTTTCACCTTGGGATCCAGCTTTGAAAAGGGACTAGGTTTGCCACCCCAGCTGCTAATTTCCATGATATTCTCAAAGTCTTCTTTCATCGAATAATATGTGTCCATAAGCGCAATAACATCCTGTACCCTGCCGACTCCTTGTGAGGTCAAGGGCTGTACAAGTACATCCCTTAGATGTGACAAATAATCCATGTTTATGGTCCTTTTGCTGAAGTAAGTTCTGAGACTTATATGCAAGGCCAGGTCCTGAACAATACGATTGTGTTTGCCTGTAGACGAGTGCTTCCCCAGTCAGCTCGGTAAGGTGGGAAACTGGGTCATGAACCCCCTCATCAACTCTCCAGGAAGAACCACTGGCATAAATGGCCTGCGTAGGCAGAAGACTCCAGTTTTGCTTACTCCGGATCTGGCTGTCCACTAAGTCACCATCACATATGCTGTCTGCTGCTCTGCTTAAAAGCATCAAGTGCTTTTTCATGTCACTCCCTGCTGCTACAGGCTTCACATGTATGTAATTTTCCTGGACAAAGAGGGGTGCTGTTGAATAATCAGATCTCTTTCTTCATGACTATTCAATAGCACCCCTCTTTGTCCAAATTTATTATTAGGTGAAAAAAGCAAAAAGGAGAAGGCATGTATTGTATGCATCTACAAATTTAACAAAGGAGTGAGATTAAAACACGTATGTATTTTATCATAATATAAACAAATCAATATTGAAATAAAAAGTTACTGACGGGGAAAGGAGAAGGAAGAGGAAGCGACAGAAATAAAAGTTAGACTTTCCTGAATGTATCTTATTTTGCAGATTTGCTTTTGTCACTATGTAAATATTTTACATTACTAATTACATTAAATCTTTAAAATGAAATTCTTAAGAAAAAGGAGCAAATGAATCTAACTGCATGGAGGTAGTGACACAACCACACAGGGAAGAGTTATTTCAAGTGACTTTGGAATAGCACAGTTTCATTATTTATTCATTATGAGACAGACATACCTAAAAAACAAAACTTTGGGTATAGGAAATTTGGGTACAAAAATTACTTTTACTAATTTTATTGTTGGTGTTTATTCTGAGATTATTTGCTACCTTTGTGGAATGGAACAAATATTTAATTATGTTGGTATTACTGGGAGTTAGTATTTTTAGCATGGGGGAAGGAGATAGGGACACAAGATCAATGAGGTGAGTAAAAACTGTGAGTTCTGAATTTGCATTTGAAATTTCAGAAGGAAGGAACTCATACGGCATTTTATTTTAAAAGGAATGAGAGCTTTTAGAGAAATGAAGGATTCTGTTTCTGGAATGAGAAATGTTCAAGATGAGCCTGGAATATCATGCCAAGCCAGGAAGTAAAGAGATTTTCAAAACCTGTGCAGTTGTATCAAAAGAACTAAGGTGTAATTTAACGAGTCTTTCACTTGTCAAGATGAATGAATTTATGTATGAGTGGAAACAGTAACTGCAATGATTGGAATATTTAAAATGTATTAACTTCCATGAGTTCATAATAATAATAGTAATAAAATGGATTGGATCAACTTTGTTGGATGCTATAACAATGAATTTTAGCAAAAAGTGTTAAAGAAATGTATCAAACTGTATTTTCTAAGATGATAGCCATAAGATCTACCATCTCATGTGATCGTACAATGTAAATTTTCATTCTTTCCACTGGGGTGTGGGGTCCATGCTCCTTCCCCTCAATTTGGCAGACCTGTGATTTTGGTCTGTGATTTCCAAGACTAGGTCATAAAATATGATACAGCTGTTACTCTTAAAAATCAACCACTATGCTGGAGAAAGCCACTGGCTAGAGTGGAAGTGGACATGTGTAGGTGTTTCAGATGACAAACCCACTTGAAATCTTCCATACACGTGAGTAAGGATGAGCCTTCAAGATGACTTCAGCTCCAGTCACAGTCTGACTGCAACCATATGAGACACTCCAAATGTGAATCAACTAGCTGAATGCAGCCAACCCCCAGAACTGTGAGATACAACAATAAAATAATTGGTATTGAGTTTTTGTTTGTTTTGTTTTTTTTGAGACAGGGTTTCTCTCTGTCACCCAGGCTGAAGTGCAGTGAGCAATCATGGCTTACTGCTGCCTTGACTCCCAGGCTCAAGTGATACTCCCACTTCAGGGTCCTGAGTAGCTGGAATATGCAAGCCACTATGCCTGGCTAATTTTTGTATTTTTTGTAGAGATGCGGTCTTTCTGTGTTATCCAGGCTGTTCTGAAACTCTTGGGCTCAAGCAACCCTTCAGCCTCAACCACTCAAAGTGTTGAGATTATAGACATGAGCCACCATGACTGGCATGGTATTGTTTTAAGGTACTAAGTTTTGGGGTGTGTTAGCCACAGATAACTGCAATATATTAGGAAAAAATCAAGCATTTGTTGTGTTTTTCCTATACAACAAATAAGTGATGAGAAGAAATTTTTAAATCTATATTTCATCTAATAAATGTAGAAAAAATGGTAGAATTAGAATATCATCACTAATAGAGTCAGGCAATGATCTCTGTATTAGTCTGTTTTCATGCTACTGATAAAGATATACCCAAGACTGGGCAATTTACAAAAGAAAGAGATTTAATTGGATTTACAGTTCCACATGGCTGGGGAAGCCTCAGAATCTTGGTGGAAGGCAAGGAGGAGCACGTCACATCTTACATAGATGGCAACAAGCAAAGAGAGAGAGAGCTTGTGCAGGGTAACTCCTCTTTTTAAAACCATCAGGTCTCATTATCACAAGAACAGCATGGAAAAGACTTGCCCCCATGATTCAATTACCTCCCAGCGGGTCCTTCTCACAACATGTGGGAATTCAAGATGAGATTTTGGTGGGGACACAGCCAAACCATATCATTCTGCCTCTGGCTCCACCTAAATCTTATATCTTCACAGTTCAAAATCAATCACACCTTCTCAACAGTCCTCTAGAGTCTCAACTCATTTCAGCATTAACTCAAAAGTCCACATGCAAGACAAGGTAAGCGCCTTCCACCTATGACTCTGTAAAAGTAAGTTAATTACTTTCTAGATGCAATGGGGGGGTACAGGCATTGGGTAAATACTGCTACTCCAAATGGGAGAAATTGGCCAAAACAAAGTGGAGCCACATGCGAGTCCAAAATCCATGGGGCAGTCAAATCTCAAAGCTACAAAATGATCTCTTTTGACTCCATGTCTCACATCCAGGTCACATTGATGCAAGAGGTGTGTTCCCATGGTCTTGGGCAGCTCCACCCCATGGCTTTGCAGGTTACTGCCTCCCTCCTCCCTCCCAGCTGCTTTCACAAGCTGGCATTGAGTGTCTGCAGCTTTTCCAGGCACATGGAGCAGCTGTCAGTGGTTCGACAATTCTGGAGTCTGAAGGACCAAATGCTTTCCACAGCACCCAAGTCATCTTGAATGCTTTGCTGCTTAAAAATTTCTTCCACCAGATACCCTAAATCATCTTTCTCAAGTTCAAATTTCCACCAATCTCTAGGGTAGAGCAAAATACCACCAGTCTCTTTGCTATAACAAGAGTCTCCTTTGCTCCAGTTCCCAACAAGTTCCTCTTCTCCGTCTGAGGAACTGGATTTCATTGTCCTTATCATTATCAGCATTTTGGTCAAAGCTATTCAACAAGTCTCTAGGAAGATCCAACTTTCCCAAATTTTCCTGTCTTCTTTTGATCCCTCCAAACCTGTTTTGACCTCTGCCTGTTACCAGTTCCAAAGTTGCTTCCATACTTTTGGGTATCTTTTCAGCAATACCCCACTCTACTGATACCAATTTACTGTATTAGTCCGTTTTCACTCTACTGATTAAGATATACATGAGACTGGGCATTTTACAAAATAAACAGTTTTAATTGGACATAAAGTTCTACATGGCTGGGGAAGCCTCACAATCATGGCAGAAGGCACAGAAGAGCGAGTCACGTCTTACATGGGTGGCAGCATGCAAAGAGAGAGAGCTTGTGCAGGGGAACTCTTCCTTTTAAAACCATCAGATCTCATGAGACTTATTCACTATCACAAGCACAGCGTGGGAAAGACTTGCCCCCACGATTTAATTACCTTCTCCCAGGTCCCTCCCACAATACATGGGAATTCAAGATGAGATATGGGTGGGGACGCAGCCAAACCATATCAATCACTGATGACTCTAACATCACAAAAAGAGACAACACAAGGTTACGTGGCTCCTGATGGAATAATACACTGCTGCCTAAGAAACATCCTGTGGGAAGTACTGGGGACAGAGTGGCATATTAATTCTGAGATACAATCAGCAAATTTCAGGGCATAAGAAATATTAATAACAAAAGATCTGATCTCTTAAACAAATGAATTTCAAAGGAAGAAAGAGGGAAGAAAACCAGTAATTTAAAATAGACATAACCAATTGCTGTAGACCTTATTTTTATTCTGATTCAGCTAAATAAGCCTTAAAAATATATGAGACAGAGTATTCGATGATTTAAAGTCATTTTTAGTATTCGAAGAATGGTCATAATATTGTGGTTGTATTACAAAAAGAATCCTTATGTTTGGAAATACATATTGAAATGGTTTGATGTCTAAGATTTGCTGCAAAGTAATCTAGGACAGGAACTTAGATGGAGTACAACTGGCCATATGTTGGTAATGGTGAAAACAGTCGTGGGCATATGTAGGTGCTTTTTATTCTTCTTCTTGACACAAGTTTGAATTTTTTCTCTCTCTCTCTCTCTTTTTTTTTTTTTTTAAGATGGAGTTCCATTCTTGTTTCCCAGGCTGAAGTGCAGTGGTGTGATCTCAGTTCACTGTAACCTCTGCTTCCTGGGTTCAAGCGATTTTCCTACCTCAGCCTCCTGAGTAGCTGGCATTACAGGCATGCATCACCACGCCCACCTACTTTTTTTGTATTTTTAGTAGAGACGGGGTTTCTCCATATTGGTCAGACTGGTCTCGAACTCCCGACCTCAGGTGATCCACCTGCCTTGGCCTCCCAAAGTGCTGGGATTACAGGCGTAAGCCACTGTACCCGGCCTGAATTTTCTCATCCTTGCAAAATTTAAAATATGCACTTGAAGTGCTGAATGCTAATCCTGGGTCTGTGATCTCTTGGGCAGTCTCTTCATGATCCACATTATGATATGCCCAACTGGTGAACCAGAGTAGGTGAACTTGGCTATACAAATGTCTAAAGTGATTTCCTACATGAGCTAAAAAACAAAACTCTTAAATATTACATTTCTCCTTCTTCCAGTGATTTCTATCTAATTACAAAACTAAGTTAAGATGAAAAGTCTAGGCAAAATACTAGCAAACTAAAACATTGCTTCAAAACTAAGCAAATTATCAGAAGCAGTATAGTGGGAAGAGTGTATTGCTGGGCTTGGCAAAACAGGATTTTTTTCCAACTAATAAAGTAAGTGACCATAGGCAAGTTATGTAATCCTGTGGCCTCATTTACCTTATCTGTTCAGGTGGACCATTTGTGATACAATCTCCCTAGAATCCAATCCAATCCAGCTCAGCTCAGCTCAGCTTAGTCCAACTCAACTCAGTTCCGTCCAGTTTTGTTTTGTTCTATTTTATTTTATATTTTTTGTTTAAAAATACAAATTGCAATAAATAGTTGAGTCCATCCTGCCTAGAAATGGCATTTGATGGTAGGGGTGTTGGGAGCATTCTTATTCTAAAGAATAATCTCAGGAGGGGCCAGGAAGGCCATTTAGAAAGAGATGCGGTCCGTGGGACTCATGAAGAGGAATGAAAGCAGAGAGTGAATTCCGCACCTTCAACTGAAATATCCAGGTTCTTGCTTTGGGACTGACATAGGCAAACAGCTCTAACCACAGAGAACGAAGAAAAGCAAGGTATGGTGACAGCACAAGTGGAAGCAGCACAGAGCCAAAGGAACTCCCATGCTCAGTCAAGGGAAACGATGAGTGATTGTACCATCCTGCCCAGGAAACTACACTTCTCCCATGGATCTTTGCAACCAGTGGATCAAGAGATTCCCTTAAAAGCCTATGCTACCAGGGCCTTTGGCTGGATACACAGAGCTGTGTGGAGTCCCAGCAGAGCAGCCACTTGGGCACACACAGAGACCCAAGAGTTTTGCATACTCCAGCCCTGGAATTCCCAGCAAGGTGGGAGGCCCACTGGTACATTCCCCTAGGAGGGAGGCTGAATCCAGGGAGCCAAGGCTGCTGCTTTCAATCAAAGGCCTGCAAATGACCAGTTCGGTCTGTGGCTGGGTTAATCTTTCTTTCTTTCTCTCTCTCTCTCTTTTTTTTTTTTTTTTTTATGTTTTAGCATTACAAATGAGCAAACTAAGTTTCAGAAACATGGCCAGATCACATTACTAGCAAATCATAGAGGTCATAGAGGTCAGTCCAGGTCCTAGAGGGAGTCTTTAAGTCTTCAATTTAAGAGTATCATATCCCAGCCAGGGGAGGTGGCTCATGCCTGTAATTCCAGCATTTTGAGAGGCCGAGGTAGGCAGATCACTTGAGGCCAGGAATTTGAGACCAGCCTGGTCAATGTGGTGAAACCCCATCTCTACTAAAAACACAAAAATTAGCCGGGGGCGGTGGTGTGCCCCTGTAGTCCCAGCTACTCGGGAGGATGAGGCAAGAGAATCTCTTGAACCCAGGGGGCAGAGGTTGCAGTGAGCCGAGACCACACCACTGCATTCCAGCCTGGGTGACAGAGCCAGACTCTGCTAACAAAAGAAAAACAAAAAGGGTATCATGTCCCTTTCCCTGAAGCAGATTGAGAAATAAATCAAGTAGTGGCAGATAGAGGAAAAGGGATCATCTTTCTATTGAAAGTTAAATTTGAGCACATGTGCTGGCTAATACTTAATCCCAGCATTGGGCAGATTTGCATGCACACTACTGGGGCAGGCCTTTCACTCTCATCCCTCCACTCTCCACTTTCTTTCCTCACCTTCTGTCTAGACTATAGGGTAAACTAAGGAGAAAGCTTGCTCCTGAAAGTAGCTTATGCTCACGATCAAAGTAAAGGAGAGGGGATGACTACATCAGGCTTAGCCTTCCCCACTTTGCCAGTCAGCTTCCTCTAGGACTGAGTGAGTGAAAGTTCACAGAGAGGATTCTGGATAACTCTAATGTCTCTGAATACACATGGAAGGAAACATCCGGAGTGGGGAAGAAGCTTTCACCTCTATATTCCCCAGATTAATTTTTCTTTTCACCCATTAAACTCATGCTCAGCCTTCAGAGGAAGAGATGCACAAGTTTCAAGATAATTTTACTCTCATTTTCATGAGGTTGTTCTCCAAATTCCTAAATCAAATTCACTGGATTACCTTGGTAGTCCTGGACCACTGTAGAATTTGCCTCTAGAATGCCCAGAAATTGATATGTATATTACATTATGTATATAAACTTTAAGGTCAGTCTCAACCTAAAGTTAAATGTTCATTCTCTATTTTCTTTTAATTTCCAAATTATGTCCAGTTACATTTTTAAACAGCATGCCAGAGGTTTTTCAATGAGATTTAATGACAAAAGGGAAGAAAGCATTAAATTTCTCTAGTAGCAAGATGCCAAGACCATCAAAACATCCCAGCTCTAAATATAAAGATTTATAAAGTATTATACAAATCCCAGGACAAAACTGAAGTTCAAAGATAAAATATCTTTTCAAGTTAAAGCCAAAATGAAGTTCAAATACATTTAAGTTCAATATCAAATTATTTTCCCCTTTGGAGTTAAATGTTAGAAGTTTAAAATTTATAAACTGTAATTAAGACCTCAAACTATCCTCCCAAGTTTATCATTCAGCTCAGTCCCAGTCAGGGCAATTCTGAATGCCTGAGTGAAGTTGGTCTTCTTTTAGCAGACACCTTCTGAGATGTATATCACAGAAATATGTGCAGTTCCTTCATTTAGGGCTTCAAAATTTGTAATGTCAAGTCTCTGATGCACCTCACTTTAAGGAATCCAAAGGAGGAATAAGAAATAAGAGATTATTATAACACATGGCTACCAAATTTAAAAAACAAACCAATCTCTAGTGCCTATATTAATCATCTCTTGCAAACTATTTTTCCAGAAGCCAGTGTTATCAAAGACCAAAGCAGAGAGTCAGTGTTCTCTGAGAAAAGGGGAAAAGGATGCATATAAATCCATGCTAGTTGTCTACAATCCTTAACCCATATAATTAAATTCCACTGGGATGGATCTTTCAGCAAGAAGCTAATTTAGGCACCACAGATTTGCCTGTCTCGGGTAGGGAGGATCCACCTGTGTATCTTGCTGTCTCTTTTAGAGTGGCAAAGAGCCACTGCCGTTTTCCCACAAAGTTGAGAAATTTGCATTCTTGAGAGTATCAAATACCAGGTCTTAACTAAAGTGCCTTTCTGGTTACTCAGAAGTATATTCAAAACCTCTGGATTTCTACTACCTCTAGAACTGGGTATGGACTGCATGCACTGTCATAGCTTCGTCTTTCTTTTAGGAGCAGGTGTTCATTCCTGGGCTACTATTATTGCTGCTGTGTCCTTTTATATAAATCATATTTGGACACCCAAAACTTGTTTCCCTGAAAATGTTTCTCATTTTAACTACAATTTTATAATAAAAGTGTAAATAAAACCAGTCTAGAATCAAAGTGAATTTGTGGACAAGCCTCACAAATCCAAAGCTACTATTGATGTTTTCTCCTTTCTGGGCCTTGAAAATAATTCAAAACATAAAAGCAAAAATAATTTGGGAAGCCTAAACAGGCCTGGCACTAACAATTTAAAGGCAACGTTTCAATAGTACCCTCTGTAAAACTAGAAGAACTCAGCACCCTGTCATTCCAAATCAGCAAATATTCTGTCCAACATTGCCTGCAAGGCCTGCAAAGACCTGTAACAACTGAACTTTGCCTTGGCCACAACTACTTTCAAAAAGTTGTGTTTGTTCTATATATTGACTGAGTCACCTGCAACTTGCTGAGAGCTTCCTATTTCGTCCCTATTTTTAGGTCCCCCAGCCTACCAAGGATTTGACTGAGGCCAGAGTCCTTAACCAAAGCCAACACCCTTTGCCTAAGTCCTGGGCTCAAAAAACCCAGTCATTTTTGGACAAAGCTGCTATAACATGTGGACAAAGCTGCTATAACCTATTTGACCCAATGACATCAAAATATTATGTTCCCAAAGACTTAACATCTCTTCTTTATGTCATAGCCTTTAAAAGCTAGTCTCATATACATCTCAAAAAATAAGACAAAGAAAGGGAAAATAGAAGTTCAAAATGTCTAGCCAAAATAATAAATTCCAAGTCTAACATTAAATATCTTGGTGGTCCCTCCCAAAGCCTTACCACATGTACATTTGGTCTTGGGTTTCACTCATCTGTTTTATTTTTCAGAGCTCCTGGTCCATGAATGAAATGTTGAGGAGTTTTAAGGAAGGGAGGGAAATACATAGCATCCCTGTCCCATAACTAGGTTCTAGATGAATTCAAAAATAAAACAAAGAGACACAGATGAAGTTTAAAAACTTCATCAGTCAGTGAAGGTCAGTGCAAAGTTGGAGACATGCCTTTAGATATAAGCAAGTGAGCTTCCTTCATCTTAGAGTTAGACAGAACTACCCACATGGTTACAGATAGTACAGGACTGGCAGCCCTCCTGCCGTAGTTGGTTAGAGTGACCAACAAAGCTTTCTCCCAACTCCCAAGAGGAAGAAGGGCAGAGCTAACCTGAAAATGTTAAATTGGTTCTTTACAAATTTAGCAATTGTGTAGTCTAAGACTTTCCCCTTCCCCAGGGAGAATTGAGAAAGGGAATGAAGAGTGTAACACTAATGAACTTTATAACCAAAGAAGGAAAAATTGTAGGGAACAAATGCCTCCCCACAACCCCCACCCCTAACAGATCCAAATGCTTGTGATTCCCAATCTTTCTATTATAGGGCAACCATTTTCCTATTCCCAAAGGAAATATTACTGTTTGTGATATTATTCAGATATTTATCTGATATATAAGCAGTTATATTTAAATAGTCTATTATTTCTACTTATGGTATCATGGGCTAAATGTATGTAAAACTATCTACAAGTCTGTCAAAATATGCCTTGTCACTAGACTCAGCTGAGACCATTAAACTGGTGGTGAAATTCGACAAAACTAAACTGGTCTATAGCAAAGTACCTTCACCTTATCCCCAGAATGCCAAGGTGTTAATAATGTACCCCACAGGGACCAGTGACATTATCACTTTTCTCTTCCCAAAGCTTCCAGAATTTGAATAGACAACACCAGTGAGAGGCCATCCATGTGAAAAGCACTTCCCTACAATTAAGGGGAAATACATATTAATTTTTCTTTCTCATTCTTTGATGAGACATTTTCGTAATACATTTGAGAATGGAGACAAATGAGTGGAAGTTTATTCTTTATGCTGAAATGACCTTCTTCATTTAAATGCTGATGACACTTGGTGGAGCATCATAATTATACTTGTAGCTGGAAATAAACCACTTGCAACCTTCCTTCTCTTCTATTTCTTAACAGGGAAAGAAATTATGAGAAATTATTCAGAATGCAGCCAGCAATTATTATTTGACTATGTATGCTGATTCTTATTTTTGCCATAGAAATTCTCTTTCTTTTTATTTTAGGTCTGTTGTTTATAAAAGATAACGATTATACTAAAATTATTGGCACTGGGGAGTTGAAGAGCAAGTAATGCTAATGGAATAAATGATACATCATTTATTAGAACTGTTCTTTAGGGACTTATACCATTTCTTTACTAGCCTCAGCTGCATAATATTTAGCAACCTCTAACAAGTTTCAGGGAGATATATTACCTTGTGACTCAACAAGGATCCTTAATACACTGACTAAATTAGACAGTATATTAAAAATTAATGGCAGACCAATATTCTACAGTTATACTTTTATCTGGGGAGCAGACAACCAGGTTTGCACGCTATTAGTAACTTTTGGCTGTGCATCACTTTTACAATATCAGTTGATCGAGTTAGCTAATAAATTTTTGTCACACATGGGCATGTTGATAACCACACTTAAATGTATATAAAACATAAGATAAATATTTGAGTATGAATTGAATTTGTCAATGGTATTAATTTAAGAAGGTGACTGTATGGTGAGGATGACACATAGATATACTGTCTATATGAAGAACTGTTTCCTATAGCAGCAGAGAATGATGTTGGAATTCTGTTCTTAAGTGCCAGCTCTTTAAGAGGATAAAAAAGGTGAAAGTGAAGAAGGTTGCCACAACCGAGGGTAAATCTCCTTCCTGAAGAAGTTCACATGTGATGGCTTGTCAATGTGGGGATATAGAGCCAAGGTGCCCAACTAAGACAAGATAATTATTATATTCAAAATGCTGAAGAAAAAAAAAAAACCTTGCCAGCTGAGACTACTTTATCTGGGAAAGTTGTCCTTAAGGAATTAGGTAGAAATAAAAATTTTCTCAGACAAACAAAAGGTGGTGAATGAAAGGAGTTCATCAACACTAGGCCTACTTTACTGAAATTGCTAAAGGGAATTCTTTAAGCTGAAACACAAGGCTGCTAATTAAAAACAAATATGAAAGTAAAATCTCAAAACGTAATACATAGTCATACTGAAATTATTTCATACTGTAAAGGTGGTCTTCGAAGAATTTTATCCCTACTATGACAGGTTAAAGATTAAACTATGAAAAACATCCACAACTACAACAAATAGTTAAATAATACAAATTACCAAAAAAAGAGAAAATTTTCGCATCAAATTTATAAAATCTGGCGGGTAGAGAAGGAGTGTTCATGTGATTAAACTTACTACCAGCTCAGAGTAGCCTATTATGAAGACAAAATATTGTATGTAAGCCCCATGATAACCATGTATGTTTTTGCAACTACTATAGGCATTTGCTTTGTAGTTATCATGCACAAAATATAAAAAGAAAGGATTCAAAGTTTGCCAGCACAGAAAGCCATCAATCCACAAAGGAAGACAGAAAGAAAGGAAAAAAGAAACAAGGGAGCTACAAAACAACCAGAAAACAAATTTGAAAATGGCAGTAGCAACTCCTTATGTATCAATAATTACCTTGAATAGAAACAGATTAAATTCTTCAAAGACATAAAATGACTAAATGAATAAAAAAGAAAAGATCCACTGCCTCCAAGAAACTCACTTTATTAGTAACGACATAGATTGAAAGCAAAGAAATGAAAAAAGGTATTTTATACAAATAGAAAACAAAAGAATGTAGGGGTACCTATATTTATGTCAAACAAAAAAGAGTTCAAGTCAAAAATTATAAAAGGAGACAAAGACAGTCATCAATAATAAAAAGCAGTCAGTTAATAAAAAGGACATAACAATTGTAAATATATATGCTCTTGACATCACATTACCTAAATACATAAAGAAGTTAGTAAATAATCTGAGGAGAAAGATAGACTATAATACAATAATAATACTGGGCTCCAATATCCCACTTTCAACAATAGACAGACTATAAAGAAAGAAAATCAATAAAGCAACATTGGATTTGAACAATACTTCAGAACAAATGGACCTAACAGGTATATACAGAACATTCCATCCAACAACAGCAGAATACACATTCTTCCCAACCACACATGAGGCATTCTACAAGATGTACCATATGGTAGGCCACAAAACAAATCTTAACAATTTCCAGAAGATTGAAACCCTGTCAACTAGTATCTTTTTGGATTGCAATGGCATGGAACTAGAAATCTATAACAGGAGAATTCTGGAAAATTCACAAATATTTGGAAATTAAACTACATGCTTCTAAACAAATTAAGAGTCACAAAAAATAAAAATGGAAATAAAAGATACCTTGAGACAAACAAAACTGGAAGTACAACACGCCAAAACTTATGAGACGCAACATAAACATCCCTAAGAGGAAAATGTATAGCATTAAACTCCTAGATCAAAAAAGGACTAAATATCTCAAATAAACAATCTAACATTATATGTAAGGAATTAGAGAAAGAACAGCAAACTAAGCCCAAAGTTAGCAGAAGAAATGAAATAACAAAAATCAAAGTAGAAATAAATGAAAAAGAGACTGGAAAAACAATAGAAAAAAATCAACACAACTAGGAGTTGATTATTTTGAAAAGATAAATTTGACATACCCTTAGCTTGACCAACTAGGAAAAAAAGAGAGAAGACTCAAATAAATAAAATCATAAATGAAAGTGGTGACATTACATCTAATATCACAGAAATACAAAGCATTATAAGAAATAACTATCAACAGTGATATGCCAACAAATTTTATAACCTACCAGAAGTGGATAAATTCCTAAACACATGCAATCTACAAAGACTGAGTCACGAAGAAATAGAAAATCTGAACAGATCAATTATAAGTAAGGAGACTGAATCCATAATAAGAAGTGTCTCATCAAAGAAAAGCCCATGACTGAACAGTTTCACTGCTGTTTTACGAAATATTAAAATAATAAATAAAGTCAATTATTCTCAATCTCTTATAAAAAATTAAAGAAGAGGGAATAGTTCCAAACTCATTTTATAAGGTCACCATTACCCTGATACCAAAGCCAGACAGGACACTACAGGAAAAGAAAATTACAGGCCAATATCCCCATTGAATATAAATGCAAAAATTTTTAATATAAATGCAAAAATTCTTAATTAAATAATAGCAAACCAATTTTAACAACACATTAAAAGAATCATTCACCATGATTGAGTGGGATTTGTCCCTGGGATTCAAGAATGGTTCAGCATATATAAATCAATAAATGTGGTACACCACTTTAACAAAATGAAGAATTAGAATGATTGTCTCAATAGATGCAGAAAAATCAATAGACAAAATCCAACACCTATAAAAAGTTGTTTTATGGTAAAAACTCTCAATAGGTTAGGTATAGAGGAAATGTACTTCAATACAATGAAGGCCATATATGACAAATTCATGGCTGACAGCATACTCAATGGTGAAAATTTGAAAGCTTTTCCTTTAAGATAAGGAAAAGGATGGTCTTTCACGACTTCTTTTGAACTATGTACTGGAAGTCCTAGATAGAGCTATTAAGCAATAAAAAGAACTAAAAATTATACTAATAGGAAAGGAAGAGTGAAATAGTCTCTGTTTGCTGATGACATGATCTTATATACAGAAAACCCAAAATACTCCATCAAAAACCCTTTAGAAGACTCCACCAAAAACTATTAAAACTGAAAATTCAGTAAAAGTGCAAGACACAAAATCAACATACGAAATTAGTGGCATTTCTATATACTAATAATGAATTATCTGAAAAGAAAACTAGGAAAACAATTACATTTGTGATAGTAACAACAAAAAATGAAACACTTAGATGTGAATTTAACCAAGGAGGTGAAAAAACTGTATGCTGAAAACTATAAAAAAAAAATGGACAGAAATTGAAAAAAAAACCCACAAATAAATGGAAACATTTCCCACATCTATCATTTGAATTAATATTGTTAAAATGTGCATACTACCCAAAACAATCCACAGATTCTATGTAATCCTTATCAAAATTTCAAATGTAATTTTTCACAAAGCTAGGAACAAAAATCTTTAAATTCATGTGGAACCACAAAATATCCTGAATAGCCTGAACACCCTTGAGTGAAAAGAACAAAATCAGAGGCATCACATTCCCTGAATGGATTGTTATCAAATGAAGGGATTGTTATCCAAAAACAACATTGCACTGGCATAAAAACAGACACATTGCCAAGGATAGAAAGCCTTAAACTCATGCATTCACAGTCCATTGATTTGCAACAAAGGTGCCAATAAAAGGGCAATCTCTTTGATAAAGAAGTTTTCTGAAATGATATTCAAAAAACTACTTATCCATGTGGAGAAGAGTGAAAATGAATATTTATTTCACACTACATACAAAAATCAACTCACAGTGGATTAAAGGCTTAAATATAAGACCTGAAGCCATTAAACTACTAGAAGAAAACACAGGGGGAAAGCTCCATGGTGTAGGCAACAACTGATTGCCTATGACCCTGAAAACACAGACAACAAAAGCAAAAATAGACAAGTGGGATGACATCAAACTTAAAAGCTACTATACAATGAAGAAAACAATTAACAAAATAGACAACCCACAGAATGGGAGAAAATATTTGCAAATCATTTATTGATAGGTGGTTAATATCCAAAACAGATATTAAATAATCTGATTAAAAATGGGCAAAAGACATGAATAAACATTTTTTTAAAAGAAGACATACAAATGGCCAACAGTACATGACAAAACTCTAAACATCATTAATCATTAAGGAAATGCAAACTAAAACCATAATCGGATATCACCTCACACCTATTACAATGGCTTTTCTCAAAAAGATGAAGGACAACACATGTTGGTTAGGATTCAGAGAAACTCTTGTACACCATTCACGCAAAAGTAAATTAGCAAAACCATTATGGATGGTGGTTTTTCTATAAACTAACAATAGAGCTACCATGTGATCCAACAATCCCACTTCTGAGTATACATCCAAAGGAATTGAAAACTATGTGTCAAAGGGACATCTGCATTCTCATGTTCATTACAACATTATTCACAATAGTCAATAGTGAAATCATCCTAAGTGTCCATCAACAGATGAATGGATTTTAAAATGTGGTACCTATACACAACGGAATCATATTCAAGCTCTAAAAATAAGAAAATTCTATCATGTGTAACAACATGAATGAATCTAGAAGACATTATGCTAGGTGAAATAAGCCAAGCACAGAAAGATAAATAGCACATGATCTCACCTATGTATGAGATCAAAGAAAGTTGAACTCATAGAGTAGAGAGTAGAATTATGATTACCAGAGGCAAGAGGGGAGAAGGGGAATGGGATTTGGGAATGAGAAGTTATTGATCAAAGGGCACAATGTTTCGACGAACAAGAGGAATAAATTTTGAGATCTAATGCACAAGGTGAATATAGTCAATAATGTACATTTCACAATAACTTAGAGAGTAAATTCCAAATGTCTCACCATACAAATAAGTGATGCATGTTTAATGAATTAGAATTAATGTTAATTATTCCATGTTGTATACATACATCAAAACATCACATTGTACCCCATAAATATATACACTTGTGATTTGTCAATTGAAATTATAGCTTAAAATATCAATAGCTACAAAATAACAATGTTGTAGTTTTCTCTGTATTTATGCTTATAATTTATTTGAAATTAGCTTTTGTGAATTCTATAGTGGAGAAATCTAGCTTTAACTCCATGTAGATAGCCAATTGCTCCTGTCATTCTACTGAATATTTATGTTCCTCCATTGGTTTGAAATACTAAATCTATTATATTAAAGATATATTAAATCTAAATATATGTATATTTGAATATAAGAAAAGAAATAATAACTTTTAAGGCCATCTTGACTCTAGAACTTACAGTGGGCTCATTTGTGAACTTGATTGGGACTGAATCACAAGTCAGTTTATCCCTTTGTCCAGTCTTGCTTCCTTTTCCTCCCATCCAGAGGTGCTGATCTCAAGAGCACTCCCTAACTAATGTTCTGAATGCTAATGTCTGTATCAATGTCTGCTTCTTGGGGAAGCTAAACTGCAACAGGGTGTCAATACAAAGTTATATTCTGAATCAAATTTTTTACACATGTACACATGCACAACACCTGCACACATGCACACATGCACAACACCTCCTCATACATTCATCTGTTGGCTCATAGGGAAGAAAAGAAAGATTTAGGCCTCTCCTTACACATTTTACTGTACTTCTTGAGTAAGAGTAGAGTTGCTGTGTATTATCAAATACAGAGATAATTTATTGGGCACAATCTAGGAGCTTTATGCCAATACATATGACAATTAATAGTACTGAAAGAGAAGACCAACTTCGTCAGAAGAGTATAAAGAAAATCTGAATAACCTATACTTAACAAAAATATTAAGCTTCTAATTAGAAACTTCTCCTCAGAGATAATCCAGGTCCAGATGGCTTTCCTGGGAAATTCGAACAAATATGTAAGAACAAAATAATCCCAACCCTACATGAAAGCCTCGAAAAAGACAGTGGGGAACACTGCCAACATGTTTTATGAAGCTAGAGTTATATTGATTCTAAAATTAGATAATAACCTTACATGAAAAAATATTATTTCTAAAAAAAGATAATCCTCATCTAAATATTATCAAATTAAACATATGTGCATATAAGTATACTTAATGTATATGTGTTTAATTAAAACATATGTATATATATTTCATATATATTAATTAATACAAATTAATCCATCTTGACTACTGTCATTTATTCCAGAATTTCTAGGTTGGTTTAACATTGGAAAATCGACCAGTACATTCACCATATGAACAGAATAAAGGATAAATATATATGATCATGTCAGTAGATGCCTTCTAAAAAACAGATGACTCTATTCAAACCCATTAGTGATAAAAATCTCAACACACCAAGAATAAAAGAATGTCTTAAAACTAATTAAGAGCATCTAATTAAGAGCTGTAGCATAAATGCTACAGGTAATGTCGTGCTTAGTAGTAAAAGACTAAATGCTTTTCCATTAACATTGGGAACAAGGCAAAATATCTGCTTTTATCAGTTTTATTTAGCATTTTTCTGGGCAGTCTTTACGGTGTAGTAAGACAATAAAGAAAAATAAAAGGCATAAACATTTCTGAGAAAGAAATATAATTTTTCTTATTCAAAATATGGAAATTGGTCTTGCGTGTATGTGTTTTAATTTTTGGAGACAGGGTTTCTATTGCCCAGGATGGACTGCCCCAGCTCAAGCGATCCTCCCAACACAGCCTGCGGAGTAGCTGTGACTATAGGCATGCATGACTATGGCAGATTAGTGTTTTGTATTGTTGTGGAGTCAGGGTCTCAGTATGTTACTCTAGATGGTCTTGACAAACTGGACTCAAGTGATCCACCCACCTCAGCTTAGCAAAGTGCTGGGATGACAGGTGTGAGTCACTGTTCCCAGCAGCTATTGTTTTAAATATGGGATTTTAATCTTCACTTCTTAACAATTTTGTGGTTTTTGAATCTTCATTAAATATCTTCAATTTCCACCACATTCCTGATTTTTTTTTTTTTTTTTACTTCTTTCTTCATCTAATTTTGTTTTTTTTGGTTGTTTTCCAGCCTTTCTTCCATATCTCTTAATAAACGTTTAAGTTTTCAGTTGAATTGAGCTCCTGTAATTGGTAACTGATTACAATTGATCGGGACTGAATCACTTGTAATTTAGTCTTCTTGAGAGAATTTTTTTATTTTTTTATTTTTTTGAGTTTGGTCAAAATCTTTTTTATCTATCTTCCAATTTTTTCCTATTTGGAATCTGAATTTTTGAATTTCTGATTTAGGCATTATTAATACCTGCAAATGCACATACAGGTATTCTTAGCCCAGGTTCAAGTGCACGGTTATTTTTTCTTCTGCATTGTGGTTGTTTCCCTTTGAGGAGGGAAGATTTTTCATCGACTGAATTACTTTAATTAAAAAACTTTTTTTTATACAAATTGACTTTTTTTTTCTGTTTGTATTTGTTTCCACACAATTTATACACCCAAGGGTAAAGGTTTTTTTTGTTTTGTTTTGTTTTTTAATGGGATGGCATGTCTTTGCATTTTGCTGTTCTCTTTTGTTTCTGAGACCTTTAATTTCTCCCCTTACTTTCTTGTTTTCCTTTATCGCCAAGTCTTCAAAAGTGTCCTCCAGAGCCTATTCACTTCCCTCTTTTCCAGGAGAGTTTCCTTTGTGACTTTGGCACTCCAGTTCAGACATACTTTCAAATACCTTTTCTACGGCCAGTGCTCAGGTAGACCAGGTCCAAGGTCTGTTTTAGAATGTTTGTGGCTATATTGGGCCTTTGCATATTTGGATATTATTTGCTCTGGACTCCATCACCCTCTTTTGTATCCAGGCCCTTCAGATGCCATCTTATTTCCACAATCTTATGGTGTGAATTCACAGATATCTTTGCTGGAATATAGGGTTAGTGTCTTTCTTTATATGTAGTTTGAAGACTGTGGCATTCTCTGTGGCCAAGTTATGCCAAATAAGTCAGTTTTGTGTGGTTTCACTGGCTTTTCTTCTTTATCAGTTTAGTTGTGGGGAAAAGTATTGAGAAGCTTTAAGCTAAGAAGCTAGCATTATCCTGGGACAACCCAGAAGTACACCCCATCGATTTAGTAAACAATTTCCTATTTATTTATTTAGAGGGGATCTTGCTCTGTCACCCAGGCTGGAGTGCAGTGGTGTGAACTTGGCTCAGTGCACCCTCTGCCTTGCAGGCTCAAGGGATCCTCCAACCTCAGCCACCACAGTAGTTAGGACTACAGGCAAGTGCCACCACAATTGGCTAATTTTTAAATTTTTTTGTAGAGATGAGATCTCACTATATTGCCCAAGCTGGTCTCAAATTCCTAGAGTAAAGAAATTTTCCCACCTTGGCCTCCCGAAATGCTGGGATTACAGCTGTGAGTCACCACACCCAGCCCAATTTCCTATTTCTTACATAAGTGTGATTGTTATCTTGTGAAGATAATTACGTAAAATTGCCAGAATAGGTAAAATCTGAAGAGACAGAAAGTAGGCTTATGGTAGTCTTGAGCTGGGGCAATGGAGGGATGGGAGTTACTCCTGCTGGAGATGGGGTTTCTTTTCTTTTTCTAAAGGAAGAAGCTATTTCCCAGTGCAGTTTTAGGTTCACAGTAGAATTGAGTGGAAAGTACAGAGAGTTCTCATAAACTGCCTGCCCCTCATTCATCCCACTTTCCCTACTATCAATATCCAGCACCAGAGTGATGCCATTTGTTACAACTGATGAAGTTACACAGACATATCATCATCACCCCAGGCCCACAGTTGACATTAGGACTCACTCTCGGTGTTGTACATTCTATGATTTTTGATGAATGTGTAATAGCATGTGTCTACCATTACAGTATTATACAAATGACTTTTACTCCTAAATATCCTCTGTGATCTGTCTGTTCGTTTTCTTTTTAGAGTGAGAAAACTGTTAAAAATTAGATTGTGCTGATTGTTGAGTGTCTGTGAATATACCATAAAACATTGAATTGTACCCTTTAAAAGGGTGAACTGTGTAGTATGTAAATTGTGTCTCAGTGAAGCTGTTAAAGTATTTTGTGAATATTTTTATTGTTTGGCTGCTTTCATTGTTCACATTTCTGACTAATTCCCTACTCAGAGTTTCAACTGCTATAAATAATTTACATTTGACCATTTTGAATCTTTTCCTTTTCCCACCTAGTAAATGATTCCTTGCTTTGCCTGCAAGTCTTTTCCCTTAACCTCTTCCTCTATTGGTTAAATCATGAGATTAATTCTTTTTCTTTTTTCCCTGATGCAGGTCTGAGAAAGGAAAGAAGGTACTATGGAAAAAAAGGCATGCATATTCTAAGGCTGAGGTAGAAAGTTTTTAGATAATTTGAAGAGCAGCACCAAGGTTACTACAGGAAATGGAAGGAAAGGGGCTATTATTAAGCATGTCTGTGACCTAGGTATCATTTTCATATTATTTGAGAATTGCAAGGATGAATTTGCTGATTTTCAAGTTACATTTTAGTTGTGAAATTGTGTTTCTTTAATGATTACTGAACCATTTGTATCATGGCTTTGATATGTTTATAATTTTTGGAGATTTCCTTTAAGAATAGTGGACTTCATGTTTGACCCTCAGCTGAATACTGGGGGAAAAAAAAATTGATCTAGAGCCAAGCTATTTGTTTTTTTTTTACAGTTTTATCAGACAGTTGGAACTGATATGCAAATGAGTAGAAGGCTGTGAAGATGGAGCCAATAGGTTATCAGAATATTGTTAGAACACAAGAGAAACATGTTAGAGACATGGTGCTAATGCTAGAAGCAAAAATCATAGGTACACTTGCTTTTCTGAAATGAATGTACCCGCCAGAGAACTACATTCATACAGTGAATTTTTTGAGTCACAAAGATAAATTTAAAAAACAAAATGAAAATACCCTCAGGAAGCAACAGACTGGGCATTTTATTTTGTATTCCAAAATCTATTAACATACACTTTCTTTTAGATGCCTACAGTTGGTTAATACAAGGTATAAAAGAGCTAGAAGTCAGCTTCATGATCTTAAATAATTTTCCTAATCTTACTAAATCTTGAAGCTTCTATTTGTAAACTAGAGATTACACTAAAATGTCATGCAGTTATTGGGAGATTTAAATGGGATAATACATCAAAAGCACTTGGCAAATAATAGTTGCTTAATAAATGCTAACTTCATTTGCTCCTTCCTCCTTTTCTTTATGCAGAATTTCTACTAATCTCAAAAAAAGCCATACATTTACATGTAAATCTTCCTTGGTTGAAAACCACAGGGAAAGATAATTAAGTTTAATCGATGAGCAGATATAAACACACATTAACAGATGCCCTATTTTATAGTGGCAAAGGCTGACTGCTTTACAAATGCTTGTTATAAAACATGACATTAATCAAGAGGACTAATTTTGGTGCTGATGTGACTTGAAGTGCTTCCACTCAGACTCCACCTAGGGAAAGTAATATATTCATAAACAGTAGCAATTGGGGCAAATCCCAGTTGCTGATCTTACCTACATTAGCTTTTCTGCCTTTGGGAATATGATTAATTTCACTGTGTAACAAAGAGAATAGGATGCTGAGAGAACTTCAAATTTAATTTCTTGATTAGTTAATGTTTCAGCTCTTAGGATTTTACTTTTATTCAAGCCATTTCTCAAATCAGTATTTTGTGTGATCTGATCTGAAGCATTCAAATATAAGAAAGCAAAAGCCATATTTTCAGCACATATTCTCTTAATTCATCAGATAATGAAACTTAATTGTATTATAGTGTTCTCCACATCATATTGCATTTGGACGTTTACTTGAGTGTTTGGCCACCCAGACAAATTCCAAGAGGAGATAGATGTTGACACATGATTTCCTCAATGTCAAGAATCAAGCTTCAAACATATGAGGGTCATATATGGAGTCGTAGTTGTACAATATGTCACAAAAATTATCCATGGTTGCTCAATAACATTGTTTGAAAAACATACTTAGGAAAGTTTTATTTTATAATGATTTATACTTTAAATACTTGTTTGGGTGTGGTGGCTCATGCCGATAATCCCAGCACTTTGGGAGGCTGAGGCAGGCGGATCACCTGAAGTTAGGAGTTCAAGACCAGCCTGGCCAACATGGTGAAACCCCATCTCTACTAAAAATGCAAAAATTAGCTGGATGTGGTGGTGTGTGCCTGTAATCCCAGCTAGTCGGGAGGCTGAGGCAGGAGAACCACTTGAATCCAGGAGGTGGAGGTTGTGGTGAGCTGAGATCCCGCCACTGCACTCTAGCTTGGGTGACAGATTGAGACTCCATCTCAAAAAAAAGGAAAAAAAAAAAAAAAAATCTTAAGTGCCACTTACTTAAGTAAGCTTAAGGAATACAATAAACAGGAAAGATATTCTGATATAAAGCTTGCATTCCAGCTGTGCCCAGAGGGCATTATAATATTAAGAGCATAGAATCTAGAGACAGCTCACCTGAGTTTCAAACCCACTTCCCCTATCATAGGAACATTTGCTGTTCTGAAATGAATGTACCAGTCAGAGTATAGTGTGATCTTGGGCAGATTATTCTACCTCTATAGGCCATCTATTTTTCCTCATATGAAAAATGGGAATATTAAAAGTAGCCTCCTAAAAAGGTAAGACAGTGCCTACTATGTAGTAAGTGCTAAATTTGAGCTTACTAAATAGAGTAAGAAAAAAATAAGCAATTGTAATCAACAGTGGGTTATAAAAGGGAGCTTTTAGAGTTTGTAGTAGACAGAATTCTAAGAATAACTCCCAGTGATCCTAATCTCCTCCCCTTAAGTACGAGTGGAGTCTGTGGGTATGATATGGTGAAAGGAATTTTTGCATAATTAATTAAGGTTTCTAATCAGTTGATTTTGGATTAATTAAAAGGGAGATAATCAGGAAAACCCAACCTAATTACAGAGGCCCTTTAAAGCGGAGTTTTCTCTGACTGTAGCAAAAGGAGGAAGTCAGAGAGTTTGACAGCCTGAGAAGGGATGGACTTACAGTTGCTGATATGAAGACAGAGGAAGCCACAGGCAGAAGTTCCCTGGCCACTAAGGGTAAGCTTCTGCCTGACAGCTGGTAAGGAAATTGGACTTCAGTCACAAAACTGCAGGCACTGAATTCTGTCAGCAACATGAATGAACTTGGAAGCAGAGTCTCCTCTGTAACTTCCAGACAAGAGCCCCGCCAGACCAGTCCACACCTTGACTTAGCTGTGTGAGTCTCTAAAAGGAGAACCCAGTCAAGCCTGCTCAGACTTCTGCCCTATGGACTGTGAGATAATAAATGAGTGCTATTTTAAGTAGTTGAGTGTGTAGTAACTTGTTACATATCAGTAGAAAAGGAAATAATACAGGACTGATGGAAGCATACAGCACGCTCATCCAACTTTATCTAAGCAGATCCTTAAGTCTTCCTAGAGGCAACTATATGAACCACAGATTTGAAATGATGAGTAAGAGTGAGCAAGGAGAGAGCGGTGGGCGAAGAACCCATGATGAGAGACATGCAGATGCCTAAATGTGAGACAAATGCATGCACTGGGGATGGAAACAAGATCATATGACTTCTGAGGTGAGAAGAGTGACAGACTTGCATGCATAGTTTGCCAAATCTAACTGAACAAGCCAGGAATGATCTTTTACGTTAAATTAGGGCATTTACATTTTATCCTTTATATATTTATGTGATGTGTGTGTACACATGCATATATGCAGAAGCAAAAGATGTGTGTGTCTACACACACACACACACACACGCATATATCTCTTTGGAAAACCATTGAAGAATTTGAAGAGCAGGAGAAGAATTTGTTTATAATTTTCTCACCTTCTTTCCCTGCTGAGAATATCCTCTTCACATTTCAAATGCACCCTTTTTTGTGAAGAATTTTGTTTTCCCCAAGGTTCACTTAATGACTTCTTCCTCTGTTGTACCATACTTCTAAAGTCTCTCATTCACTGAGCATACATTGTTTCAGGCATAGTTCTAAGTGCTTTATATACATTAATCCAAGTATTTACCATTACAACCCCGTGAAACAGGTGTATGTATCAATCCTCATTCTATTTACACGAATAAAGTGCTGAGTGTGGAAATATTAGGAATTACACAAGTCTTCACAGTAACCTCTGGTAATTCTGTAGATAATAGCTACCTCATCTACATACAGTTATGGCAGATCAGTTAACAAATACTTATGGAGTGATGGAGTGCCATTTCATAGCTTTTACAATGCTAATTTTAGAAAAGTTTTGAGAAGGTGGTCTAAAAGGAATCACTAGTTAGTATATAATTCCATTCAGCAAGTAAATCTGATTTTTTTTAAAGTATAATATTTATAAGTTTAATCAAGGTACTGACATGTGAATTTTAGCTCAGAACTCTCCCCCAATAGAACTATACTTTCTCTATTTTCCAATCTCTTTTGAACCTGAAGACATGTTTGCTTATTACCTTAGAGTTTTATTTACATCTACACTCTCCCTGGAACTCTTTTGTTTGCTTTTTCCACTGTGAGAATATTTGAGAGTTCTGGCAGTTATTATAGACAGTTCTAATCAAGGCTTCATTGTGCACAATATGCACTTGGAAAAATCTACACCTGATTATGCCAAAGCAAGTTGAGGACTGTTTTTCATTTCACTCAGTTGTGGCATTTTTATTAGGTCCCAGATTGCTTACTTTGCCTTAGACATTTTCTATGTTAATTAAACTGATGATGGTTTCACTGCTTAAATTCTTCCCTTTTAAATAGTTGAATAAAAGAGAAAATGCCTTAGAGTATTTTTGAAACTTTTGTATTTTAACTGCAATATTAATATGTAATCTCATTTCTCCTTTCTATAATCATTAAAATTCCAGAGAGATAAATATTTTCAGCCCAATTTATAAACTCTTGATTGACAATTGAAAAGTTGCTTTTTGTCAAATAAAAGAGCATCTCTTTAGATGTCAAGAAAATTAGGCACAATACACAAACCTTTTTTGAATATTTCAAAATGATCTCATAAAAGGCCATAATTTTAAAATAAAATTTGGTGTGATGTTGTGTCATAAATATTGTCAGGTAAAATTTTACTTTTACTTGTAATTAGATGTGGATATTAGGCTCTGCAATTTGTTTTTTTATATTTAAAAGTAAACACTGATAGTTACAAAACTTTCTTAAAATCCCTGACACCAATTAAAATTTTTTTCCCTGTAGAAATATGACATCGGAGTTTAGCAAGAATACATTTACCATATTATATTCATTATTAAAACTCTGCTAAGCATCCTTACTCCCTTGCTAAGGACAGCAACTGGTGGCCTCTTCACAAATCTGGAAGTGTTCCTTTTCCTTTTGCTATTATTCCCTTGCAATATCAGGCTTAGAATAGCACCTAATAGCACTCCATGTTTCTAAATCTGGAGACAGAACCATTACGTGGCTCTTGCATTAATAATTTTTGAGACAAACAAAGTTGGTTCTGCAAATGTAAAACATGGGGCTGAACACCTGCTGGCCTTGTATACAATTTTCTAGTCAATCTTAGGTTGACATTTGTGGTAGACCAGCCCATAAAATTTGCACCAATAAAGCCTTTGGTAAGACTGTCCATATGTGAAACTGCCTCCTCAGTACTGAGTGACTCTACAAATGAAAAATCATGTGGTGTTTTTGAAATGCAAACACCATGTAAGAGTTGATTAGTTCTCACTCCTTTTTTCCTCTGCTGAAATCTGTTTGGATAACTAAACTCTCCTTCTGTTAGGTGCAATTTTATACATTGCTTCTAACTTTCTCCCTTTCTTTTATTTGCCAAGATAAAGGCCCTTTTCTTTCAAACCACAGCTCACTATTAGAAGAAATGAACACATTTCGAAAAGAAACAGGGTAGAAAAGCTATTTTTTGTTCTGGAGGCTACAAAGGAAAAGGTTTTGTATTCACCGACTACTGGCTTTAAAAGATATCTTTTAAATGCATCTCAGTAAATGGGAATTCTGTTTGGCTTGGAAGTGAATACATAAACAAGTAGTGTATGGTTATATATAAAAATACTAAAAGTAACCAACCCTCTGCTAAACAACTCAGAATGAAGAAAAATTTTCTATCATAGTGGCTTTTATTATTTGTCTAATCTGCCCATTTTCTATTTTACTTTGAAAGCAGCAAACATTTAGAAGCATCTCATAGAAATATGCTTCTAAAGTTGAATATTAAATGATGGTCTGAAGTTCTACTTGTGTACATGGAAAGGACTTAAAAACTTTTATTTGTGTGAAATTGATGAAAAAATATTGACTTAGTATAGATTATGATCAAGAACTCTGTTAGGAGCTTGAGAAAACACATTATATGTATAGCTTCTACATTTGAAGAGTTTGGAATCTGCAATAGCAATCTTTTGTAACCTAACAACTTACCATACACTTAGCGGCTTAAAACAACATATAACTATAGTCTCACATTTTCTGTGGGTCCAGAGTCTGGGCATTACTTAGCTGGGTCCTCTGCTTCGCAGTTTTTCACAATCCTGCAATCAAGATGTTAGCCAGGGCTGGATTCTCATTTGAAGATGCAACTGGGGAAGAATCTTTTTCTGAGCTCACATGGTATTGATGGCAGTCAGTTTCTTGAAATCTGTCAGATTGGGACTTCTCTTTCTTGCTGATTGTTAGCCAGATCCTGCCCTTAGATTTTTGTTAGGTGGGACTTCCCAACATGTTCATTTTCTGTATAAAGTTATTTAAGTATATATTGCTTATTAGAAGATATATAAGCTTTGACTATAATTTTTATTTTCATGTCTGTTTCTCTCTCTGTCACACACACATGCACACATACACAAGCAAGTATATGCATGTGTCTTTGTCCTTTTATTTTTTTTCTTACCAATTGTGACTTCCTTAAGGTCTCTGTAGACTACAATATTTCGCATTTGGGTTTGCAAGTGATTTCTATCTAAGGAGGTTTGTGCATCTACACCTTATGTCACATGACCTTATTCATGTTTGACTTTAGCTTGACTTCCTTAAGAATATCCACAATGAAAAGATATAACACAAAGAAAGTAATGGTAAAATTAGGAACTTAAAGGAAATCTCCTAGTTTAACTAGTCGTTCTAGTGTGCTATTAGCTTTAAATCATAAAATGCTAGAACTTAGAACTTGTATATGTCTTTTATTTTTCATTTCTATTTTATTCTACAACAATCAATTCTCGTCTTCATGGTTAAGTGGGACTTGATGGCTGATTATGAGAAACTATACCTAATTTTACTAGCTAGTCAAGAGTTCTGTTCAGTAATTAGAGTCTTGGAGTTCCTGGGTACATTTTTACAGCAGAGAAAAGAGCCAAGAGCCTTATAAAATACAGACCCAAAATGTGCCACAAGGAACTGCCCTCAGGCTAGCTGGCATTAGAGTGTATCAGCTAGAAGGCACTCTTTTGCCCTCAATTTACATTATCTCAGGAAGAAGAAAAAAATTTATGCCGAATAAAGTTTTAATTTTTGATGATTCAAGAAATACCATTATTAAAAATGATTCACGAACAGAGTTGTATCTACTAAATCTGCACAATGAAGATGTCAAATTGCCTCACTTTATTAACCATAACTTTATTATCTGATGAATATTAACATGCCTCCTTTAATCTAACCATAACAATATTATTTTTTTCAAAAGTGAAATTTATTTTTTTTTAAACCCTGGAACATCCAGGTATAACACAGACCTGTTGAAAAAATCTAGATGACACCAAGACTTCCAAGTGAGAAATTTCAATCAGTAATTTAAATATTTAGTTAACGTGATATCAAACATCTGGACACTAGGAAACCTCCAGATGACTGGTAGAAGTATTCATTTTTTATCCATATGTCTTGCTGTTTTGATAATGTACTGATTAACTTTCTTCCCAGCCTATAAATTTGTTCCTTCTATCCTAAAGGAGAACTGAAGGACTGGGTGAGAAAAATCACATTTTTTTTTTCTTTAGCTCATCATTAAATTGAACAATGTGAGAGCTTTTGAAGTTTAACAATGTATGGTTTCCACCATAGTGGATGGGTATAGCTTTAGTAGAGTAGTTAACTAGCTTTAACCTGAATATATAATTTCTCTACATTCTCCAAATCATCATGAGCTTAATGCAATTTAGTAACTCCAATTCTCCTGCACAGCAGTACATTCCTGTCAGGTTCACACCTCAAGGTAGTTCTCTCTGAGAATGAAGGAAGTGAATAAAACACTCACATTCCCAGGTTGTATATATATTTTGCACATCATAGTTTCAAGGGCAATAGGAAAGGCATAAATTACCTAAAAGCATCTATGACTTACTATACTTGAGAGCCAAAACCTTATCCATTCAGTCTTATTTTAGTGCTGAAATGTATTTATTTGTGCAGTTCCAAGAACACAATTTATCACTTTTCTTCTGTTGCAGAGAAAGAAAAAAGGCCAATAGATCATCACAGTAAGAGCTGAAACTACTAAATATAGTGATAGAGCCTTTAGTTATTGTTAAGAAGAGTTAGAATAGAAAGAAACAGTGAGAAGTACTATTTTGTATCCTGATTCCTCACAGGTACACTTAAATATTGAGGGTCAGAGATGCGAATCTAAATCTTGTTTCAAATATTTGAAGCATTTTTAAAAGGCAGCAATCTAATCTCCTGAGAAACAATATGATTGTGGCAATTTCTACAAAATCAATAATAATCTAATTTCCATGTAGAACATTCTTAATCTGTGTAGGACAATATCTAGAAAGTATCACAGAGCATAAACTTTATGAGTGATGAATTTAAAAAAATTCAAAGTTTGCATCTTTCTTTGATTTGTCTTTATGGTAAATGGTAAAAATAGTTTATGTAAGAAGTTATTGAAAACACCAAGAAAATATTAAAGTTTGTATGGTTTGCTGCTATACTGAGATTTCCAATATGGGATAATAACTGAGTGTTTATGTTATTTTTAAAGGACTATGATAGAATAATATCTTTTAGAAAGTGGTAGTTACCTATGAAATACTATTACGTTTAATTCTTTTGCATTAACCAACTGCTGTTTTTTGACCCTTTGCACATAATTCTTCTCTGTTTTTGTAGGCCATAATGGGATAATTTTAGTTTTTTTCTTGCTAAGGCTATAACATAAGCCATTTAATTCAATACAGTTCTGTCAAAATCTGCTGCAGAAAGTGTGCCAGGAGAATGTGCTGTCATCTTCTCAAGTTCCAACCTTAAATATTAGTTTTGCATCAATTTTTATTCAATCAGAATATTCTTCATATATCATTGGAGGACTTACAATTGGGAAACCCTTTTTATGTTTTTGGTCCAACTTAATACTTTAGCAAAACATTTTCCAGTTTTATTTTTAAAAATTATACAGATTAATAATCCTTTCCACAATACTAAAATTGTTTTGATCAAGTTTCAAAATCTGGCATGTCTGAGATAATTTTAGGATTTGCTGTTTGATAATACTGTATTCTTTTAATCTATATAGTTCATGATTTGATTTTTAATCTCTTAACTCTATATAAGCATACCTTAAAATAACTAAGGAAAATTAATGTCATATTAATAATAAGTTTTCTGAAGAGGGAATACAAATAACAGTAAATATTTTGTAAGTTGCTCAACTTCTTTAATATTAAAGAGATGCAATTAAAAATGAGACATCATTTTTGGTTACCTATGGCTTTAGCAAAAATTAAACAAATTAGAGTACTAAATGTTTGCAAGAGTGTTGAGAAACAGAAGTACCTAGGTAATTTTAGTGTGAATGTGAATCTACACAACACTTTTGGCATAGAGAGCTATGCATTAAAATTTTGGATATCCATACCCTTTAATCTAGGAAATTCACTTATAAAAATGTATTACATTTTAGAATTTTATTCACACAAATACCCCAAAATTATGTATACAAGAATAATTAATACAACAATAGAAACCAACAAAAGTCATCTGAGCTTCTATCAATAAAAAAACGGTTAAGATACTATCCATTGGAACACTATGCTATTGTGCAGTATACAGGTATTTAAAGACATCGTACACATTTGCACATGCTCATCTGCACAGTTGGTCAGTATTTTGCAGGGTTAAAAAATGAAAGTTCCCCGAAGTTAAATTATTTATTTATTTATTTTCTTTTTTATTATACTTTAAGTTCTAGGGTACATGTGCACAACGTGCAGTTTTGTTACATATGTATACATGTGCCATGTTGGTGTGCTGCACCCATCAACTCATCATTTACTTAAGTATATCTCCTAATGATATCCCTCCTCCCTCCCCTCACCCCACAACAGGCCCCAGTGTGTGATGTTCCCCACCCTGCGTCCAAGTGTTCTCACCCAAAGTTAAATATTTATTTTGTGAAAGTATTGCAAAAAGATTTTACATTTTTGTAATTTCTGTTTTATTATTTCTCACTATGCTACCTTTTCTTCTCCGACTACGAGAACTTTTACTTTTGTTTTATAACTTACTGTGTTATTTGAATTGGGTTTCATAAAATAATTCAAAAACATAAAAGGGGCACAACAGAATAAATATTTTAAACCTTTTATTTTTATAACTAATGACAAGTCAGTATATGGTGTCTTCTGAACACCAGCATAAAGACATTCTGCACACAGTTGAGAAAAGTAAGAATGAAATCTTGCCTGGAGAACCAAGTTTGAGAATCATTAGTAGTGGGTTTAGATGAAGCCTCCAAAGGTAAATGTGTATACTGAGAAAAGCATAGATTGAGGGCTATAACATGTAAGCAGTAGATGTAGCAGAGGAGCAGGAAATAGAACCTGACCTTCAATAACTTTTCAACATATTGAATAAATGAATAAAGAAATTAATAGGTTTTTACTGAGAACCAGGAAATATACTTATATGTAATACCAAGAAGGAAGACATTTTCTAAGAAGGAGTGTCAATCAGTTTAAGTGTTGCAAAGCTAGGTCACCAATGACCTCCATATTGCTTTATTCATGACCTAGCATAGTGGAGGTATAAACCAGATTGTATCAGGTTGAGGAGAAATAGAAAGTAAATAATTGCAGACTGTGAGTTATATATCTTTTAAAATAAATTGGCTGTGAAGGGAAAAACAATAAAGTGGAATTCATAAGAGGTTGTGGGCATAAGAAGTATTTTGTTTAAGACTCTAATGTTTAGACCTGAGTCACTTAAACAGGAGTATATTCTGGGATAACATTTGAAAAGAAACAAAATCTGATAATGACGTAAGGTTCTATCTCTCTAAGACCAAAAAAGAGAAAAGATGGAAAACACCAGGATTCCCAATATTTACATATTAACGAAGAACCATCCAAATAATAAGATGGTATTTTTCTTCTGTAAAATCTTTCTGCTTATATGTCACCTTCAAGTGTAAAGTTTGTTAATGCTACTTATGCCTAGGTAATTCACGAAGAGTTCTTTTTTTATAAGGAAATGAAAAATTCATGGTCATATATCCACTGAAACAAATACTTCCATGCAGAAAATATCATGAAAACATTGTAGTGTAATCTATCAAAAAGGTATCTGAATTGCAGGCAAAAGTTTTGGGGAGTTTATAATTTTCTGAAAGCTTAAAAGATAATAGTTGGCTGGGCACAGTGGCTCACGCTTATAATCCCAGCACTTTGGGAAGCCAAGGCAGGCCAAGCACTTGAGATCAGGAGTTCAAGACCAGCCTGGGAAACATGGTGAAACCCCATCTCTACCAAAAAAAATACAAAAATGTGGTGTGGTGGTGCACGCCTGTTGTTCCACCTACTCCGGAGGCTGAGGTGGGAGGATCGCAGAACCTAGGAGGTCGAGGCTGCAATGAGCTAAGATAGTGCCACTGTACTCCAGCCTGGGCGACAGAGAGAGATCCCGTCTCAAAAAATAAATAAATAGATAAAGTTTAAAATTGTACAATTTTCCTGAAAGTTTAGAAGATAAGATTATCTAGCAATAAATCTGTACTCAATGAAGCTTTAATAAAAAGGAGAGTAGACAACCTTTGTCTGTGCTTAGTTCAAATAAAGTATAAATGCTTGAGCTTCAAAGAAAATAAAACATAATTATTTTACACTATTTGCACTATGCTTGAAGCAATGGACTTGGAAGAGGCCAGCTGGCAGAAGACTATAATAGAGGAATACAGACTTTTTGATCTTATGACAATGGTTATATTTTCATGAGATGTGATTTTCTGTTAAAAATGAAATGGTTCGAAATTGATTCTACTGCATGGGAGGAGAGAGGAACATAGCATATGAAGAACACATTTTGCAAAAGCTTTCTTTCACTAAAGCCTATGGGAGGGTGAGAGGAGATAATGAACTCTTACCTGAACTCATCTTTCCTTCACTATTTGCAAGAGAGAAAATCAAAAAAATGCAAATGAGAGCAATTTTTCTGCTAGTAACAGCAAGAGGTCATGTTGGATCAGGTGATTTATAAGAATTGTTAGTCACCATACGTGTTTAGGATTGTACCTTACCTTTTTCTTTCTTCCTTTTGGTGCTATTCTTTCTCCATTTATCTTTTCCTTCTTAAAGATTCCACACATGAAAAGTGGACTAATGTACCTGGCACCAGGGAAATCAGAAATCTTTTGTCAATAAAAATGGAATAGTCCTCTCTTTAATTAATATGATTTATTAGATGTGAAGCTAGATCAGCAACTCCTTCTAGAGTTTCCCATGTAGCTCTCTCATTGTTATTGTAATTTATTGAACTGTCTACTGTACTCTCCTAGTTAATTCTGGTACACTCTCCAGCAATTCTGAAAACCACTTAATGCTGCTGTTATGTTTAAGACTCTGGTGATGTCTATTTTCCTTATGCCTCCTGTAAGGATGTTTGGATTAAGTAGATAAATGTTACATTATTAAATGGCTACAGTGGACAATAAATTCTTAAAATTCTTCTTCATAAACCACAAATAAATGGTGGAAACAGTGAAGACGAAGAACATTGGTCGAAGAACATTGGTAGAAATTTTATTTCTTCTAAATAATACAAACTGGAAAAAAGTTTCTTTTGAAAGAACTACAGCAGCTCCCAGTTTCATTATATGACTAATGGCATTGCCTTAACCCTGTTGTTAAAAATATATCTTTCTTCAAAATGACAGAGACAAAATTAAATTTGTATCTTAACCTTAACCCTAGCCTGGTCTAACATTTCATTTAATAATTCCATATAGTGAGATTTAATATTAACAATTGAATGGTACTAACTCAAAATGACATTGTGTCAATTTGGTTCTATTTTTAAAGACACCATTTATATATTATTTATGTATATGTTGTCAAGATCAGCACTTGGTAAGTTTTATTCACTCTTAAAGTCAAGTTCAAGGTCAGCTATTTTTTGCCCATATTGATTTGTCTACTTCTTGTGCCAAACCCTTTATTAGCTCTATCACAAATTTTGACATTCAATTATATTCTGTGGTTTATTCATCATTAATTGAGAATATGTCCCAATGAGGAATTAAACTATAAAAATCACATAGTAATTTAATTCTTTCAATTACCAACATACTCTGGAAACTCAGCAAAGACTCAACAAATGCTCAGAGAACTAAAAATATAGGACAGAAGGAAGACTGTCTTATAGACATAGTTTAAACTTTGACTCGTGTTGAAAAATCATTTTTCCCAGATTCACAGAAACAAAGAAATTCCAGCATTGGAAATGACTTGAAGTTGTATAGTCTAATGTCTCTGGTTGGCAGCATAATTAAGACATGGTTCGCCAATCTCAGGTAAAAATGAATAACCACTTTCCAAGGCAGTTATGCCTTTTCAGATGGTTCTGACAGCAAGTTTTATTTTAAGCTTAAATTCACCACCTTGTAACTTCTACTGACAATATCATCCACTGTGACCATACTCTTGAAAAGAGCTTTTGTGTTCCCATTTGTCTTCTCTTTTCTAGTTTGCTCAATAATTCCTCATATCCCTTCATATATTGGTTAAGATGCTTTTGACTATGAATAATAGCAAACTGACACTAATAAGCTTAAGCAATATGGAAAATTATTATCTCACATAACAACAAGAAGCAGATGGATTCCAGTGTTGGTTGATTTAGCCACTCAAGGATGGTATCAAACACTTTCATTTCCTTTTCCTTCCCTTCTCCTGTCTCCTATCATTCTTGGTGGTCTTCACTATTAGGCTGACAGAAAAATGACTTCTTCTCACGTATCAGACAAGAAAAAGATGGAAAATTATCATTTCCTGTCCACTTTTCTAGAGATTTTTTTCTAGACTTCTCAGCAAGTTTCATGTCTCATTAGAAAAAAAAACTGGGCAACATACCCATGCCTGAAGCAATTCCTGGCACGAGTGATGAAATTACATATAATTGGTTTAGAAAAGTTACCTGGTGTGAAATATCAACTGCAATTCTAGTACACATGGCTACATATGGTTTTTATTTGCTTTTATGTTCTATCTCTTCTTTATGCAGGTGATACAAACTAATGGATTTTAACCCTTTATATTTAGAAGATCATTACAAGTCATTAGTTTATGTTACAACCAAGCTCTACCTAATAGGAAGTCTTGTGATATGATGATTAAGAAAAAAAAAAAAAAAAAGGAGGTTCCTTGTGAAATAAAAATGCTGATTTATTTTAAGTAATTTGTACCTACCTTAGAGTGTATCTTTTTATATTTTGCACTTTGAAAACATTATTTTAGCTTTACATTCAATTTAGTAGATAAAACTCCTACACAATGAGAACTATTTTATGTGGCGAAAAAAGTTATAATCTCATCTAAAAGTGTAGTTAGTGGTTTTCAAGCAAATATTATAATTTTGTCTCTGTGTTGAGTGACAAATTTTTATTCTTTTCAAGGTAGCAAATAATTTATTCAGGCTTTTACATTTTCTTTTTTCTTTTCTATCATGTTCATTTAATGAAGGTAGCAATTTAATATATAATTGATAAACTAAATAGGCAGTTATTATACTTTTATGCACACAATAATTATAACGGGATTTACACAATTGCCAAGATAAAAGAATCACATTAAACAGGAGCAAAGGAAGACATGCGATATTTAAGTTCTTTCCTAATACAGACAGTTGCATACTGAGAGAAATTGTCTCAATAAGATATACTAGCTGCATCACCATAATGAAAAATTTCTGATAACACTAGGAGCTCATCAGATACACACAGAAACACATTCGCTGGAAATCATAAAACCTAAGTAAGAAAAATTATTGAGTTTTTCTTTCATTGCTTAGATAATTACTTAGCTATCATATAAATATTTAGCAGAGTATACCATTTCAACAGTATACAATACATAATACAGGAAGCATGTTTCTTCTTAACGGTTGGGATAAATCGTTGTTTCATGTATAATTTAATTTATTTATAAAAATTACCTTGCACGAAGCAGTTCACTGATGGTGGTAGGTAGACAGACAAATTCTTAGGCAGACAGGGTCGGGTCCCCCAGTAAAACTCCACCTTCAAACCAAGGACAATTTAAAGCCTGAAAACTAAGCTGCCAGTCCCAGATGGAGTCCACGACTGAAGCGAGACTTTCTATCCGTGTCTTACTCACTCTCTCTTGACTGGTTTCTTCTGGATGATGCCTTTTAACCAATCAAATGGTGCTTTTTCCAAGAACACCTGTGGACCCATCAACATGCACTTCCCCATTCTAAGGCCGTAAAAAACCCAGACTCAGCCTCACAAAGGGCTACCCACTTTCACGATCCCTCCTGCAGGGGACAGCTTTCCTTCTGTCACTCCATAAAATTCTTCTTTACCTTACTCAGTCTCTGGTGTTTATGTACTTTATTTCTCTTGGTCTCCGGACCAGGAACTTACCAAGCTGAGGGAGGTGCGAATGAAAGAGCTGTAATTCTCACTCCTGCTTGCTTAACTGTGGGAGCAAAAGAGCCATGATGCTCCTGGCTGTCTCGCCAAGCTGCAGGTGGTGGGAATAAAAGAACTGTAACCCTCCCTCCTGTTTACTGAACTGCGGGAGCAAAAGAGCTGTAACACTCCTGGCCGGCTCGCTGAGATGCCGGTGGTAGGAATAAAAAAGCTGTAACCTTCTTTCCCTCTCACCAAACTACGGGAGTAAAAACGTTGCTGGGTCCCACTCCCTCTTGCTCACCGAATTATGGAAGTGAAAACGTGAAAAGGCCACTGGGCGCAATTCCCTCCCACTCGCCAAACTACTGAAGCCACAATATTACTAGGCACCATGGGCAGGATAAAACTTAGTTCTAGTCTTCTGATTAAATTATTTATAAGCTAATTTTTCTCTCCTGACATTCTACAAAAATGCAGAAAATGGATAATAAGCACAGTCCATAAAGAAAAATAATTTCAGAGAAGAAACACAACAAACAAGCAATGTAGACAAACTTATGAAAGAAAGAAAACAGAAGGATGAATGGTAAACACCTCAGGGTTTTTTGTTGTTGTTGTTGTTGTTGTTGTTATTTTGCTCTGCTAAGGGCTAGTAAAAGAGAAACCAATGAAAATCAACATGCAGAACTGCACAAAGATTCAGAAAATGAAGGATCCATATATAGAGGCGTGGTATGGATTGGTTGAAAGTCATTGTGACAAGCTGTCAAAATAGAACTTACTTTCTGCTAAGATCTCAACAGATGAAGAATAAAATAGGAAGTTGGAAAGAATTATTGCATTCCAAAAGATAAAGCAAACAATGGCACTGACAAGACTTTTAGCAAAATATCCATCTAATAGATTAAAAGTATCAAGCATGAAGAGACTGGGACAAAAATCTTTTTGCAGACAGTTACAAGGGCACTAGAGAGACAATGTTGCAACATTTTCCCTCTTCACCCTACTTCTCTATGGATCTGTGGCAAAGAAGGGGGCCTTTTTCTCTTACCCCAAGCCTAGTGAGAGAATCTTCAGTGGAATTCCATTGAAAACTTGAATTTGATCCTAAGAGGACATGCATTTGAGTTTTACTCATTCCAGAAAAAAACTGAAACTTGCTGCACTAGGAGTGATGGGAAAGAGAAGTTTCTTTTTTGGGATTTAGATATTGGCTCCCTGGGTGAGCAAGATCCAGCCTCGATCATTTTACAGGGAACCTTAGCCAAGACTGCTTCTTGCTACAGGCAACATAATCTCAGTAGAAAAAGATGAGAATTGTACGTATGGATATAGAAACTGAAGATTTTGTTTTTATTACCTTTTAGTTGTGTGTATTTTTTAACATCCAGCCAGAGGAAAGGCAATGGCTCATTGAGGCAAGTGAAGTCAGGTGTTCCCACTGTAGGATCTCTCTAGAACCAAGTTCAAGAGGGAATGAATCAGCTTTAAGCATTCTCCAAGCCCAAAGAACAGAAAAGGCTGATGGTAACAGAGTCTGTTAACAAACACCTTGTTATCCCTCTCCACTCTTTCTTCTCTTAGTCCCAACACTGGAGAAATAAAAAATCAGATTCCACTCTTTTTTCTCTTATCCCCAGCACTGGAGAAATAAAAAAAAATCAGGTGGAGTCAGCAGGTGGGAGAAAGAAGATGTGCAGGCCTGGGACAGCAAGAAGCTGAGCAGATGCCTGTTTTCCATATTGAGTATTTGAGGTCCCTTACTGAAAGGCCACACAGCTCAGGGAAGAAAAATGCAACTCTCAAGTCAGACGAAATCTTTTATGATTAAGCTTAATTAACATTTTTATTACTGAATCAAGATTGTCCTTGGGTCTAAAAGTGACTGAATATTGTTAAAGTTCTGCAATATCCTACATATATAAACCATGTATGACATATCTGTAAATTTAGATCGTAATTATAGAGCAAATGTTGTGTAATCACTACCCAAAATTAAGAAACATAACATGATCATACCTTAGAAGCAATTTCTTATACGCCTCTTCTCTATCATTGCACTGTCCTACATCAACCCTCTGACATTGGTGGCAATAATTTTTCTAATTCTCTTTTTAGTTTTACCAGGATTAATTCGTTCTTTTTACTGTTGATGGACATTCGAATTGTTTGTAGTTTTTTTTTCCTTTTAGAACTTATCTTCCCATGAAAATTTTTATGCCTCTTTTAATGCACATGCACACTAGTTTCTCTAGGGGTTACACTTGGCATAGAGATTTAGAGTCCTAGGATACACATTTCTCTATCGGAGTTTTCCAATTTAGACTCCCATCACAGTGCATGATATTTTCTCTTGTCCCATGTGCTCACCAACACTTGTTATTGTTATTTTCAATGTTTGCCAATTTAGTGGGTTAAAAAGGGTATTATACGTGGATTTATTTCTTTGACCATCCATGCAATTAATCACCTTTTCTTCTGTTTTGTATCAACCTTTTGGATTTCCTCTTTTCTGATATGCCTGTTCAAATATTTATTTTTATTTTAGGCTGTCTGTCTTTTCCTTGCCAATTTAAAAGAGTTCAGTATGTATTCTAAATACTAGTTTATTTTGTTTATTTTATGTTGTGCAAAAACCTACCTTGTAACTGGCTTTCTGCTCTCTTTGACTTTTGATGAATAGAAATTATTTAATTTAATATTTCTTAATTTGACATACAATTAAATTATACATAGAATTAATTTTAATACATTTCAATGTACCAGTCCTTTTAGTGCTCTGTGTTTCAAGAAATTATCACCTTACCAAGATAATGAAGTTATATTTTATTTTATCTTCATAATAAAACAAGAGCTTTATAAATTTCCTTTATCCATTTAGATCATGAATCCTATTGGAATGCATTTTTGTGTATTTTGTGAGATAGAATCCTTTTTCTTTCCTGTTTTCTTCCTTATGGCTAGCTACACAATTTTGCTGGCACCAATTAATGAGAAACACTGCTTTTCTCTGTTGATCTGCATAATCACTGCTGTTTTATAATAAGCATCCATAGTGTTGAGTGTGTTCCTGGGCTGTATATTCTATTTCATTAATCTGTTTGTCTATCCCTATATATCACACTTTAATTAATATAGCTTTACATATACTTGAAATTTGAAGAAAAATAAACATTTTATTTTTTATCAATACTGTCAAGATTATTCATGACCCTTTATATTTTCCTGTAAGTCATAGAATTGATAACATAAATATAAAATATGTGTAAGTATAACTCTATAAATTATAGAATCAGTTTTTCAAGTCCACAATGAAGCATACAAAAACCTTGTTGTGATTTTCATTTGTATTAGAAAGAATCTATCAATTTGAAGAGAATTTACATTTCACATTACATTTCACATGGAGTCTTCCAATTCATGAAATAAGGCATTTCTCTTATTTTCATATAGATCTGTTTTAAGAGTTACTAGGGACTGAATTACGTCCCCTCAATTCACATGTTAAAATCTTAACCCCCTAAGTGACTATATTTGGGGATGAGGCCTTTAGGAGGTAATTAAGGTTGAATAAAGTCATGAAGGTAAGGTCCTAATCCAGTAAGGTTGGTGACCTTATAAGAAGAAAAAGGAAAGATCTTTCTCCCTCTCCCTCTGTTTGCCCATCTGGAGACCACAAAGAAGAGGTGTAGTAAGCACACAGCAGGAATGTGACCACACATAAGCCAACAGAAGAGGCCTCAGAAAGAAATCTGCCTTGCTGGCACCTTAATCTAGGACTTCCTAACATTCAGAAGTGTGAAAAATACTTCAATATTGTGATGTTAATGTAAATGACATCTACTTAAAATTCATTTTTTTGGTTTGTTATGGAAAAATGAAATCGATCTCTATATTTTGATCTTGTATCAATAAATCTTGTTAATCTCTCTTATTAAATGCCAACTACTGATCCTTAAATTCTTTTAGAATTTCCTACAGAAACAATGATATCTATGAGTAATGAAAGCTATGGTTTTTTTTTGATCTTGATTTTTTTTTTTTTGGCCTTAATGTGCAGATAAGGGCCTAATTTAGAGAGTCTGAGGTGGACTCTGGGAATCTTCATTTCTGACCAATATCCTTGGCTGAATATTGAATGTTTATGAATTTCCAAATTACAGTAATTGGGTTGTAAAGTTCTGATTGGCAAACATTTGTCGATTGACTCACGTTTGTTGATTGGTTCACCTTTTTTCTTTACAATAACAATTTCTGAAAAGTTATATTTATCTCTGGTTCAGCAATGCAACTGGTGGTATCTGGGTCAAGAGGGGCCTCTGCTAGGGGACAGAGAGTGGGTAAGAGACCGTAAACTGGACATGGGTGGTGACAGTGGAGACTCAGAGTCAGGAAACTGAAGAGCAGAGAGATAGGGAGATCGATGACACAGAGATGAAGATATTTAACAAAATAAATATCAAGAGTTCTTTGCACACTCCAAGCTCACAAGGAGCTCTTCTTGAAGCTCTCCTTCATTTTCTAGGTCAAATACAAACTTCAGCTTATCGGTTAAGCCCTCCTTTTTCCCTGAATATTTCCCACACTCGGCTTCTTTAAAAAAATGTCAAAAGCCCACTCTCAAAGTGTTTACTCTTCCACCTGGCACTATAAACTCCATTTACAAACAATGGTTCAAAGGAGAAACATTTCTTTCACAAAGGAAAAATGTTTGAAATATAATATATACACAATAAATGATAGTAAAGGTAAAGGTAATTTCAGGAGAATAATAGGAATGAAATCATCAAAGAGATAAGAGATAGCAACTGAACTGAATTTTAAAACAGGTAGGAATTCAAAATGTAGGAATAGGAAAGCACAGTGATTCTTAGCTAGAGAAGAGGCCGTGTGCAGAGGGCAGTGGACGATGAAGTTTGGGAGTCAGTGTAGTAATCAATTTCAGAGAATCCTAAGACCAAACAAAGGATGAGAATGTAGCTTAGAGGAAGGCAGAGTCTTCTAGGTTTATTTTTGATGGTCAAGTGACATATACAAAACTAAATCTGTTCCTGTTTTGCAGGAAAGAATGAGGAAAGAATGGAGTCAAAAAACGATTTAGCAAACTAAATCGATTTAAGTACGATGTAAGGAGAACTCAAACTAAAATATTGTTAAAAAATAGAAGAAAGGAATGTGTTTAAAGGAAGCTCTAAAAAATTCATCAACATAAAAGTCAGTGCTGGAGGAAAAAGTGCCTTCAGATCTTACCTAACACACTTATTTCAAGGGAGGCTCAGATACTAAAATATTCTACAGAATCAGGTCACTAATCAAGAAAGTTTTCTTTCTTTAGAAAGATTAGAAAAGAAACAGCTAAAGATTTTTGAGCTATGTTGTTCTTTTTGGAAAATGTCAGGCCCTGGTTTGTATTTAAGAGGAGTAATTTCAGAAGATTTCTCTGATGCAGTCTTCTAAAATTTCGTCAGGGTGACAATACCTTGTTTATCCCCTGATTAATGTATTACTTTTAAAGACCAGCTGGAGATATCTGATGTGTCAGTTCATTTAAATGCTGCCATTTTGCTTTTGTTGGAGATATACAACAATCTCCCCCACAGTGCAGTGAGTAAGACCTTGGCAGTTGCTGCTCTACGTGTCTGATCAGTCTTCATGCCTTAAGCAGACAAAGAGGGAGGAGGAAAAAAGAAGGAAGAGCTCTTTTTATCCATATTTTCCAGAGCTCCACTGACAGACTGTGCAATTTCTGACTTATGCTGTGTGAAAAGTGAGCTACAGAATAGCTCACTTCATTTTCAGCATAATGTCTTTGAAAACTGAAAAACAGAAGCATGAGCTCTCAGCAAGTCAGCAATATGATCTTAAATTTCAGGTGGAATAATTAATTGTTTAAGTGTGCAACAACAATATATATATATATAGAGAGAGAGAGAGAGAGAGAGAGAGAGAGGATTTCTTACGTTGATAATGTTTTACTTTATACACGTGATTGATTTAGCATATGGTACTCTGGCCTTAAGAATTTATTTCTTCTCTGGCTGGGTGCGGTGTCTCATGCCTGTAATTCTAGCACTCTGAGAGGCCGAGGCGGGTGGATCAACGAGGTCAGGAGATCGAGACCATCCTGACTAACACAGTGAAACCCCACCTCTACTAAAAATACAAAAAATTAGCCGTGCGTGGTGGCGGGAGCCTGTAGTCCCAGCTACTGGGGAGGCTGAGGCAGGAGAATGGGGTGAACCCAGGAGGCGGAGCTTTCAGTTAGCCCAGATCGGGCCACTGCATTCCAGCCTGGGTGACAGGGCGAGACTCCATCTCAAAAAAAAAAAAAAAAACAAAAAAAAAAACGGAATTTATTTCTCTGGACAATCTTACCTTGGTCAATGTCACCACCATAGATCTGTTTAGTTGTTCATGTTAAAGAATTTGGAATTCTTGACTCTTTTTCCTACTCAAAGCATCTACACCATATATCCCATCTCTCCCAAATTCTCACACTCTTCTGCATCCCATAGATTCTGCTTTATTTTGGCTTTTATTAGCTCTTGTCTAAACAATTTTAATAACATTTTAACATGTTTTCACTCCAGTCTCCCCACAAAAGCCAATTCTTCACAGCCACTGATAAGATTCACATGTTCAAAGATGAACTTCATTATTCCTTGTTTCCTTGGTTAACATCTTTCAATCTCCACCTTCACTTCCCAGAATTTTTTTCTAGGGATGAGTAGAAACAGCATTTATGCACTGTTCTCCAAAACATGGCTTCAGGCTACTTTTCTGACCTCATGATCCTCACAATCACCTACGTGGTCTGCTCCCCCTTTCTAAAGCTAGAAAACGCATTGCATGAGACTCAACATAAATGGTACCTCCTACATGTAACATTCTCATCTTCCTTACATTAAGATTTGATGAGCACTCCCACTCTCTGTTTCTATAGTATTTTAATATTTTTAAAAATATTAGTAATTTTTATTTCTTTTTTCTATGATATGACAGTCTTGTCCATTTTTAAGACAGATTATATTTTATTACAGCCTTTCACACCTAATTACCACAAATCACCTTAACAAGAAATCTGGTGCTATAAAAATGAAGACAAGGAGAAAAGCTACTTTTTAAAATTATTGTTTTTATTTTCCCAGAAAGCACACATTTCTGCTTTATGTCTCTAGTCTTCTGTAAATACCTCAATGTTTTCTATGAATACCCCTCTGTTAAGTATTACCACTGGTTGAAGACTACTGAAATATCCATATTTATTCCTTGAGTCCTCAGGAGTTACCAGTAAAGACTAAGCAAGCAACAAAACTGTTAAATGGTTGACTCAAAGCATATTTTTCAATTCTGTTGTTTCTTATAGCTCTGGTTTATCATTATCATAGCACCTGACTGCCACCTTTTATGCATGAGATGTATTTTACAAATTCTTGCAGAAATCACTGATCCCTTGAGGATTATGTAATGTAGAGCTATCATCTTCTATTCCTTTTAATAACTGTTGTCTACCGACCTACTGACAACTATTAAGAAAAATTTTAGCACCAGATATCTTTTATTTTCATCCAAGACTTATCCTCATCTTAGATTAATTCAGTAGCTAACTCCTCCTCACTTTGAGTCTTGCACTCTTTCAGTTCTATTGGTTTTTATTTCTACTTTACTTTGGGATTCTATATTGAAATCTTGAATACTGAGATACTCAAACCTTGGATACTGACAATATGTAAGAAGAGTCCAACTCAAAATCTTCATCTTTATTCTATGCCTTTAGTCTCTCAATATTTTAACATTCTTAGTTCATTACACCCTTTATTCATCCCCAATTTTTCTCCTTTCCTGCCTTTTAAAACTTTTCGTAATTAGTCTAGACCCAAAGGTTTCCTTTTTCAACTATTATTTTATCATTACCCTCCAAGTTTTTGATCTCTTCCCTATCATACCTTCTTTGTAAAACCACAACCCTGGATTAATATAGCTGTCTGCCTTCTTTAGGCAATGGAGGTTTTGATATTTACTGAGTAAAATTACTGCATCTATGTAATTGGCATGACTACAGTTTTGTATTTTCTGTTATTGTCTGTCTTATCTATACTGCCTGACAACCCTGTAACAAATCCATAGTCCTTCCATATTCCATTTCCCACAATAACTCATGTTGTCTGCTTTTTCTCCCTAGCCCTCCATATATCTGCATACATTTTTTATTGTAAAAAGACATTTGAGTCTGTTGGGTGGAAATGCCCTCAGCCGCATGCTTATTATCCTCTTCAGTAAGTATGTCAGTCTTTCAGTTGTTAGCTATTTCCCCTTCCAGTTTCAGTGGAACGAAGATGTCTCCTTCCATCTATGGCTATTTCCTCTGCTGATCCCTGAAGTTTCTGCCTTTCTATTTTCTTGAGTTGTTTATTCACCAACTTTTTCCTCCTTATCATTAATCTCTTCATATATTTTTTCTTAAAAATACAAAATTGCTCTATGATCATGTCTTCAAAAATGCTTTTACATCATCAGCTTCCTTCAGCAACAAAGCAACAAGCCTCTTTCTGCTTCACAGTTGTCTCTTGAAAAAGTTTTCTCCACTCTCCACATTTTCTTCTTGCCTCCATTTATCCCCCAAACTACTGCAGTCTAGCTTCTATCTTTATCCATATAGCCTCTATCTTTATGACTTCAATGAAATAATTTTCAATAACAATCTCTTTTTTTGCTAAATTCAGTGCAAAATTTTGTGCTTTTTTCTTTCTTTACCACTCTAGCATGTGACACTATGGTTCATTTTATTCCTTTTTTTAAGTCCTGCATTGACTATCTCATTCTCTCTCTCTAAACAATCCTTTTAGTATCTATTTACGCTTCTCTTCTCTTCCACTATCTTATATAATAGTGTTTTCCAGCATTCTGCCCTTGGCCTCTTCTTTCACTGTCATTGGAATAAGGGAGGGGACCACTCCTCATGTTGTCTTATACCCAATTTTTGCCTCCAAGAAAAAAAGAAGTACAAATTAAAAGGCAGAAATAAAATCTACAGGAAGACAGCCCAGTGCCACACCCTGGGCCTTGTAGTTAAAGATCAACCCCTGATCTAATGGGTTATGTTATCTGTAGATTACAGACATTGTATGGAAAAGCACTGTGAAAAACCCTGTCCTGTTCTGTTCCATTCTAACTACCGGTGCATGCAGCCCCCAGTCATGTACCCCCTGCTTGCTCAATCGATCACTACCCTCTCACGCATAGCCCCTTAGAGTTCTAAGCCCTTAAGAGGGACAGGAATTGCTCACTCAGGGAGCACAGTTTTTGAGACATGAGTCTTGCTGATGCTCCCTGTCAAATAAAGCCCTTCCTTCTTTAACTCGGTGTCTGAGGGGTTTTGTCTGTGGCTTGTCCTGCTATAGTTACACTATCTGAGCTTACCTATGGTGACAGTTATGCTTGGATTCATAATCTGTGAATAATGAGCCCTTGAAAGCCCTTGCATTGACTGTTGGGGAGTTAATGAATCATCTTTGAAGGGGGAAGACCCATGAATCCTTAGAGCTTTAATGTGAAAACAAATTGTGGTATAATATATATAATAACTTCATATATAATGAAGTATTATTTATCCATTAAAAATAATGAATTGAGGGAGTAGGGCCAAAAAGGCCAACTAGAAGCACTGGTATTCAGAGGTGCCCATTGAAAAAAAACATAATAAGCATGTGAATCCTTCACTGGCAACCAAGCTATCGAGGTTCTCTCATCAAAATTAACTAGAAGACTGGTGTGACCTGTTGGAGAGAAGCAAAAGCAGTATGGTGTAGCAGTCCACTGGAGAGCCACATGGGGAAGGAGAACCCCTCCTCTCCAGCCAAGAGAGGCGGTGAGTGAGTATGCTACCCAGCCAGGGAAACTGCTTTTTCCATGGAACTGTGAAACCCACAGTTTGGAAGACCCCACTCACAAACTCATGCCACTGGGGCCTAGAGTCCCAGAAGGCACAGATTCTTACAATCTCTCAACTGGAATCTGTTAAACCTACTGAACTCCTTAGAGGAAGGGGCAACCAGCACTAGCTGCAGCTGCCTGCTTTCTAAGTCTTTTGAACTTTTTGAGGGAAGGGCAGCAGCAAGCACTGGGACTTGCAACTGCCTAACATGCTAAGCTCCCTGGCACCCATTTCTAGAGTTACGAGCTGTGCTTTTCCCTTGCTGGAGCCAGAGAAGCTGGATGACTTGGTCCCAAGACTCTCCCCACAGCACAACACCACACTAGCTGTGGCAGTATGTGACCAGAATGCCTCTTCAAATCTACACCTGACCCATCCTTCTGCAGTGGGTGAGGCTTTCCTGCAGGATCTCCAGTAACTCCAGCCAGAGGCTCAGGGACAGAATTCAGATCTCCCTGGGCCTGAGTCCCTAGGGGGAGGGGTTGCCACAGTCTCTGTGGACCAGCAGACTTATCCTCTTCTCCTGGTAGTTCTGAGGAATCTGGGCAACCCAGATGAGTGGGTTTCCCCCCAGCAAAACACACCCTCTTTGCCAAGGGACAAAGTGCTTCATTAAATGGGTCTTGCTCCCCACACCACCCAACTTGGTGAGACCCTCCAACAGGGGTTGTTAGGTACCCAATATAGGAGCAATTCTACTGGGATCAGATTTGAGGTGGGAAATTAGAAAAAAAAAAATTTAAAAAGAAAAAATTAAGTTTTCCTGTATTAGGCTGACTTGTCCTAGAGGCAGCAATAGGCACAGCCCAGACTCAGGAAAAGTCTTGATAATATTATCTAATGTGCTCTGGAGACTCTCCCAGCACTCCCTGCCTCTGTATCACTACTTTCATTCCACTGTAAGCTTGCTTCAACCTAGCCCGTTTGCTTTTGTGAAGTATGTATAAAAGTCAAGTGCTGTCTTTGTTCCAGGCTCAGTCTTTTAGATGTGAGTTGGGTCCGAGTGCACTCAATAAAGATTATCCTGTTTCAAGCCGAGGTCTCTTTCATCCTCCTGAATCCTGCAATAGGTTGGTGCCCGTCCAGGTCAGAGGTCCCAGAAGAAGGAGCAGGAACCCAACTTTGCTGCTCTCCAGGTTCTTTGAGTGACATCTCCAGGCATGGGAGTAAATCAGATGAATAGGACCTGAAGTGAACCCCCAGAAAACTGCAGCAGCCCTGCAGAAGAGGGACCTGACTATTGAAAGAAAAACAAGCAGAAAGTGACAACAACAGCATCAACAACAACAAGAATAAAAGAGCCCACACAAAAACTCCATCAAAGGGTCAGCAGCCTCAAAGACTGAAACTAGACAAGCTCATCAAGATGAGAAAATATCAATGAAAAAATGCTGAAAACCCAAAGGCTAGAGTGCCTTATCTCTTTCAAATGATCGCAACATCTCTCCATCAAGGACACAAAACTAGACGGAGGATCAAATGGATGAACTGAGAGATACTTCTGTCAGTAGGCTTCAGATGATGGGTTATAAAAAACTACAATGAGCTAAAGAAGTATGTTTTAACCCAATGCAAAGAAAATAAGAATCTTGATAAAAGGTTAGAGGAATTGCTAACTAGAATAACCAGTTTAGAAAGGAACATAAATGGCCTGTTGGAACTGAAAAGCACAGCATGAGAACTTTGTGAAGCATAAACAAGTATCAACATCCAAATAGACCAAGTAGAAGAAAGAATACCAGAGTTTGAAGACCACCTTACTGAAATAAGACATGCAGGCTAGAATAGAGAAAAAAGAATGAAAAGGAGTGAACAAAGCCTCCAAGAAAGATGGGACTTCATAACAAAACCAAACTTATGACTGATTGGAGTACCAGAAGGAGATGCGAACAATAGAAACAAGCTGGAAAACACACTTCAGAATATTATCCATGAGAACTTCCCCAATATAGCAAGACAGGCCAATAAGCAAATTCAGGAAATACAGAGAACACCATTAAGATATTCTACAAGAAGATTGAACCAAGACACATAGTCACCTGATTCTCCAAGGTCAAAATGAAGGAAAAACTGTTCAGAGAAGCCAGAGAGACAGGCCAAGTCTCCTACAAAGGGAAGCCCATCAGATGAATAGCAGACATCTCAGCTGGAACTCTACAAGCCAGAAGAGGTTGGGGGCCAATATTCAACATTCTTGAAGAAAAGAATGTTCAGTCCAGAAGTTCATATCCAGCCAAGCTGAGCTTCATAAGCAAAGGAGAAATAAAGTCCTTTCCAGACAAGCAGATGCTGAGGGATTTCATTACCACCAGACCTGCCCTGCAAGAGTTCCTGAAAGAAGAACTAACTATGAAAAGGAAAAATCAGTACCAGCCACTGCAAACCCACACCACAATATAAAGACCAATGACAGTATGAAGAAACTGCATCAACTAGTGTGCAAAATAACCAAATAGCATCATGAAGGCAGGATCAAATTCACATATAACAATACTTACCTTAAATGTAAATGGACTAAATGCCCCAATTAAAAGACACAGACTGGCAAATTGGATAAGGATTCAAGACCTGTTGGTGTTCTGTATTCAGGGGACCCATCTCATGTGCAGAGACACACACAGGCTCAAAATAAAATAAAGAGATGGAGGAAAATTTACCAAGCAAATGGAAAGAAAAAAAAAAAAAAAAAAAAAAAAAGGAGGAGTTGCCATCCTAGTCTCTGACAAAACAGACTTTAAAGCAACAAAGATTAAAAAAAAAAAAAAAAGATGAAGAGGGCATTATATAATGGATATAATGGTAAAGGGAAAAATTAAACTAGAAGAGCTAACTATTCTGGAAACATATACACCCAATATTGGGACACCCAGATTCATAAAACAAGTTCTTAGAGACCTACAAAGAGACTTAGACTCCCATACAATAATACTGGGAGACTTTAACACCCCACTATTAGACATATCAATGAGATAGAAAATTAATAAGGATATTCAGAACTTGAACCCAGTTCTGGATCAAGTGGACCTAGTAGACGTTTACAGAGCTCTCTACCCAAGATCAACAGAATATACATTCTTCTCAGTGCCATATGGTACTTATTCTACAATCAACCACATAATTGGAAGCAAAACACTTCTCAGCAAATGCAAAAGAACTGAAATTGTAACAGTCTCTCAGGTCACAGTGCAATAAAATTAGAACTCAGGATTAACAAACTCACTCAAAACAACACAATCTCATGGAAATAGAACAACCTGGTTTTCAATGACCCTTGGTTAAATAATGAAATTAAGACAGAAATCAAGAAGTTCTTTGAAACCATTGAGAACAAAGAGACAACATACCAGAATCTCTGGGTCACAGCTAAAGCAGTATTAAGAAGGAAATTTATAGCACTAAGTGCCTCCATAGTGAAACAAACAAACAAACAAACAAAAGCCAAAAAGATCTGAAATTGACACCCTAACATCACAATTAAAATAGCTAGAAACGCAAGTACAAACAAATTTAAAAGTTAGCAGAAGACAAGAAAAAACTAAGATCAGAGAAGAATTGAAGGATATCGAGATACGTAAAACTCTCCAAAAAACCAACAAATCCAGGAGCTGGTTTTTCGAAAAAATTAACAAAATAGCTAGACAAAGAAGAAAGAGAAGAATCAAATAAACACAGTAAAAAAAAAGGGGGATATCACCACTGACACCACAGATACAAACTACCATCAGAGAATTCTATAAACAACTCTATGTAAATAAGCTAGAAAATCTACAAGAAATGGATAAATTATTGGATGCATACACCCTACAAAGATTAAACCAGGAAGAAGTTGAATTCCTGAATAAACCAATAAAAAGTTCTGAAATTGAGACAGTAATTAATAGCCTACCAATTAACAGAAGCCCAGGACCAGACAGATTCCCAGCCAAGTTCTAACAGAAATACAAAGAGGAGCTGGTAGCATTCCTTCTGAAACTATTCCAAACAATTGAAAAGGAGGAACTCTTCCCTGACTCATTTTATGAGACCAGCATCATTCTAATACCAAAACTGGTAAGAGACACAACAAAACAAGAAAACTTCAGGCCAATATCCTGGATGAACATCCATGCAATCCTCAATAAAATACTGGCAAACTGGATCTAACAGCACATCAAAAAACTTACCTACAACGATCAAGTTGGTTTCATCCTGGAGATGCAAGGCTAGCTCAACATACACAAATCAATAGATATAATCCATCACATAAACAGAACCAAAGAAAAAAAACCACACGATTATCTCAATAGATGCAGAAAAGGCCTTTGATAAAATTCAACATCCCTTCATGTTAAAAACTCTCAATTAACTGGGTATAGAACATATCTCAAAAGAGGCCAGGTGCGGTGACTCACTTCTGCAATCCCAGCAGTTTGGGAGGCTGAGGTGGACAGATCACCTGATGTCAGGAGTTTGAGACCAGACTGGCCAACATGGTGAAACCCTGTCTCTACTAAAAATACAAAAAAATGAGCCAGCCATTGTGGTGGATGCCTATAATCTCAGCTACTCGGGAGGCTGAGGTAGGAGAAACACGTGAACCTGGGAGGCGGAGGTTGCAGTGAGCTGAGATGGTGCCACTGCACTCCAGCCTGGGTGACAGAGAGAGACTCTGCCTCAAAAAAGAAGAACATATCTCAAAATAATAAGAGCTATTTATGACAAACCCACAGTCAATATCACATTGAATGGGGAAAACCTGGAAGCACTCCCTTCGAACACCTGTGCAAGACAAGGATGTTCTCTCTAACCACTCCTATGCAGTGTAATATTGAAAGTTCTGGCCAAGGCAATCAGGCAAGAGAAAGAAATAAAAAGTATTCAAATAGGAAAAGAGGAAGTCAAATTGTCTCTGTTTGCAGATGACATGATTTTATATTTAGAAAACCCCATCATCTCAGCCCAAAACCTTCTTGAACTGATAAGCAACTTCAGCAAAATCTCAGGACATAAAATAAATGTGCAAAAATCACAAGCATTCCTTTACACTAACAGTAGGCAAGCAGAGAGCCCAATCATAAATGAACTCCCATTCACAGTTGCTACAAAGAGAATAAAATACCTAGGAATAAAACTAACAAAAGATGTGAAGGACCTCTTCAAGGAGAACTACAAACCACTGCTCAAGAAAATAAGAGATGGCAGAAACAAATGGGAAAACATTCCATTCTCATGGATAGGAAGAATCAATATTGTGAAAATGGCCATATTGCCAAAGTAATTTATAGATTCAATGCTATTCCCATCAAACTACCATTGACACTCTTCACAGAATTAGAAAAAAACTTTTAAATTTCATATGAAATCAAAGAAGACCCCATGTAGCTAAGACGATCCTACACAGAAAGAACAAAGCTGGAAGCATCGTGCAACCTGACTTCCAAATATACTACAAGGGTACAGTAACCAAAACAGCACGGTACTCATACCAAAACAGATATATAGATGAATGGAGCAGAAAAAAATCCTCAGAAATAACACCACACATCTACAACCATCTGATCTTCAACAATCCTAACAAAAATAAGCAATTGGAAAAGGATCTCCCATTCAGTAAATGGTGCTGGGAAAACTGGCAAGCCATATGTTGAAAACTGAAACTGGACCCCTTCCTTAGGCCTTATACAAAAATTAACTCAAGATGGATTAAAGGCTTAAATGTAAAACTCCAAACCATAAAAACCCTAGATGAAAACCTAAGCAATACATTTAGGACATAGGCATAGATAAAGATTTCACGACAAAAAGGCCAAAAGCAATTGCAACGAAAGCCACGGTTGACAAATGGAATCTAATTAAACTAAAGAGCTTCTGTATAGCAAAAGAAACTAGCATCAGAGTGAATGGGCAACCTCCAGAAAGGGAGCAAATTTTTGCAATCTGACAAAGGTCTAATGTCCAGAATTTACAATGAACTTAAACATATTTACAATAATAAACAACCCCATCAAAAAGTGGGTAAAGGAACAACCTGACCAACATGGAGAAACCCCGTCTCTACTAAAAATACAAAATTAGTAGGATATGGTGGTGCATGTCTGTAATCCCAGCTACTAGGAAGGCTGAGAAAGGAGAATCACTTGAACCCAAGAGGCGGAGTTTTCCATGAGCCGAGATTGAACCATTGCACTCCAGCCTGGGCAACAAGAGTGAAGCTCCCTCTCAGAAAAAAAAAAAGGGGGGGGGGGGTGGCTGGGGAGGTAAAGAATATGAACAGACACTTCTCAAAAGAAGACAAATACTCAACCAACAAACTTACGAAAGAAAGCTCAACATCACTGATCAGCAGAGAAATGCAAATCAAAACCACAATGAGACACCATCTAATGCCAGTCAGAATGGCCATTATTAAAAAGTCAGGAAGCAATAGATGTTGGGGAGGCTTTGGAGAAATAGAAACACCTTTACTCTGTTGGTGGGAATGTAAGTCAGGTCAACTATTGTGGAAGACAGAGGGGCAATTCCTCAAGGATCTAGAACCAGAAATACCATTTGAGCCAGCAGTCCCTTTACTGGGTATATACTCAGAGGAATATAAATCATTCTACTATAAAGACACATGCACATGTATGTTTATTGCAGCACTATTTACAATAGCAAAGACACTGAACCAACCCTAATGCCCATCAATGATAGGCTGAGAAAAGAAAATGTGGTAGATATACACCATCGAATACTATGCAGCCATAAAAAGAAATGAGATTATGTCCTTTGTAGGCACATGGATGAAGCTGGCAGCCATTATCCTCAGCCAACTAACACAGGAACAGAAAACCAAACACCACATGTTCTCACTCCTAAGTGGGAGCTGAACGTGAGACCACGTGGACACAGAAAGGGAAACACACAGCAGGGCCTGTTAGGAAGTGGGAAGTGAGGTTCAGCAAACCACTATGGCACACCACCTATGTAACAAACCTGCATGTTCTGCACATGTACCACATGTTTAGAAGAAATAAAGAAAAAAAGAGAATACTTACTGATACATGCTACCACTGGGATGAACCTCAAAAACGTGTTCAATGAAAGTGAAATACTTTAAGATTTCATTTATATGAAATATGTAAAGTAAGCAAGTCCATAAAGACAGAAAGCAGGATAGTGATCAACAGGTGCTATGAAGAGGGGGAAGTGAGAGTGATTACTTGATGAGTATAAGGTGTTCTTATGTGATATAAAAGTTATGAAATTAGAGAGTGGTGGTGATTGCAAAACATGGTGAATTCACTAAATGCCACTGAACTAAACACTATACAATGGTGAATTGTATCTTATGTGAACCTTACCTCAATACAAAAATTTTGTAATGTGTTCATTCCCTGCCCTCCACTACCCTGGCAGCAAAGGAAGACCCAAATATTTTATCATAATGGCTTCTTAATAAGTCCATGAATTCTCAATGTAATAGTTATTAATTAAATGACAATGCTCAAATTAATATATTTTAAACTCAAGAAACTCTGTCTCCTAAATGTATACCAAACAATAAACTCCAATGTACCCATAAATCTGGATGTTTTGCAGGCACTGATATTCAATATATTTCAGATAGAATTCATTAGCTCCTAACTTGCTTCTTCTATGTTGTTTCCTATTTTTTCTATGTAGTTCAAAAACCTGGGAGTCAGCATTGCTTCCTCACTTTCTCCCATAAACAACAGTCTTGAATCTGTTTATCTTCTATCAATATTTGTTCCTATTGCTGTTCCCTTTGATCAATGTTTCAATGTTTTTTCTCCCTAAACTATTTCAATATTCTTCTAACGCAACAATGTCTGCTATTACTTTCTTCAGTGGTGGAAATATTCTATATATCTCTGCTGTAGCTATTGTACTCTTCATATGTGGCTCCTGTAACTAAAAACCAAAAATTTAATTTTATTTAATCTTAATTATTTTAAATTTAAATTTAAAAACCACATGTGGTTAGTGTTTGCCATATTGAACCACACAGTCCTGGTTTCTTGCCACTGAAACCATGACACATGAACCAGCAATATTAAAATTACCTGAGAACTTGTTAGAAATACAAAATTTTAGGCTCTACCCAAGACCTAATTTATAATTATAGAATTATAAATTGAGCATGTGATTTATTAAATAATTCCATAGATTATTATGACCTTCTCAACAACATCTTTATTTCTCAGCTTGAAATTCCAGGCTATCCAAGACTTGACTCTTCTCCAATCATGTTTTCTCATGTTCCCTCTGATTTCTCTATTCTGTATGATCTTACACAAGTGATTAAACTCCTCAGTAACTCAATTTCCCCAAAAGTAAAATAGAAATAATAATAATGCCCACATTATAAAGTGTTATGAGGATGTCATGAATAAATACTTTCAACATAATAGTTTTTGGAACCAAGTAAGTAATCAATAACTGTTAGCTGTCATTATTATGTAAACATTTCCTTTCTTTATTCAAATGTTTTCCAGAAAGCAGCTTATGGATAACTTTCCTCAGAATAATCTAGAGCGAATATGTTTGAAAAAAAGAGGAGATTCCTGGCTCCATAATAGATCTATGGAGTTACAATCTCTGAAGTTAAGTTTCAGACTTTTTGTTTGTTTGTTTGTTTCTTTTTTTTTTTTTTTTTTTTTGAGACAGAGTCTTCCTCTGTCACCTAGGCTGGAGCGCAATGGCATAATCAGTGCTCACTGCAGCCTCAACCTCCCTGGCTTAAGGGATCCTCTCATCTCAGTCTCCTGAGTAGCTGGGACCACAGGCAAGGACAACCATATCTAATTTTTAAATGTTATGTAAAGATGGGGTCTCCCCGAGTTACCCAGGCTGATCTCAAACTCCAGAACTCAAGGGATTCTCCTGTCTCAGCCTCCCAAAGTGCTGGGATTACAGGGGTGAGGCAACATCTTAATTTTTTGGTAACTATCCTAGGATATCAGCTTTACAAACAAGATATACATATCTCTAGGGACACACGAATATTTTTCCAAGGAAGTATGGGGGCTCAGAGAGTTCTAAGAGAGAAAATTTCCCAAAAGACACAAGTGCCATTTATAAAAGTGATCTGCCTGAGAATGTACTTAGATCTTCCTGTTCTGTTATTGTTGTTGATCACATCTCTTCCAATACTGTGGCTTCTTCTATTTCACAAAAGGAAAGCCTGACCTCACTCATTGTGAATCTGACAATTGTGCATTGTCTCCAGCATGTGAAATCCTCCACAGTGCCAAATACAAAAAGAGAATTAAAAACATTGATGTAGATTTTGAGAAGGTAAATGTCAATAATGACTAGAAAGTAAATCCTTCTGCAAGTACAGTGGTTTCTAATTATTTTCTTTCAATCTAATTCTAAGAGAACTCAATTCCGTTGTCAACTTATAGATCATTAAATATAATCTTTGATGATGGGGATTACTGAAATTTTTGGCATATAACTCCAAAAGAATTCAGAGTCGTGTTATATTGTTATTACAAAATTTTCTTCAAATCCCATCTAATTATTTATGTGAACAAGTTTCTCAGTGGTTAATTTTTTTAAATAGGAATAGATTGGTGTTAAAGCCTGTCTCATTATGATCACAAGTAATATTCTTCATCGGATACGGGATCTAGCTCAGAGAAAGAATCATTCATTTCCTTAATAAATAAATTTTCAATAAAATTTTACTTTATGCTAAATTATTGTTTTCAAAGTTTAAAATGTGCTTGTAATCTTGTGATAAAACATATACTAATAATCCTAATGATCACTCAATCTGAAAGAAAAATTAAGACACAGAATGTTAAGGTCAGAGGTTGTTTTTAAAAACTAATTTTAAACTTACATATTTAATAATTATATACTTTATATATTTAATATATGGTTAAATATATAATGTTTATATCTATAACTATAACATGGTCATTAAAACTGTTGATCATTAGATATATAAATTAGGATTGAATTCTCTGGTGAAAATATAATTAAAATATAATTTTAAAGAGAAAATAAAATGGTATTAATTCTCCAGTTATTGAATATGTTTTTTATGTATCCCTTTAAGTATATGATATTGCATATCAAATCAGCATGATATTTATATTCCATTTATTATAGTAAAATAATGACTAAACAGATTTTTCTAAAATGCTCAGATTTACAATATTTCAGAGGTTGTGCCCTTTACAACTATTTAAAACTATGAATGTCTAATTGTTAAATTTAAATAGTTAAATTTAAGTAGTTATTTAACTAGGGTTTTAGCATACACATTTGGATTTTCTAAATTTCTAGATAAAGAAGACTAACTAGAAAAGCATAGGAAAATACGCAATTGAAACTGCATCAATGAGACTGTACGTTATTGAAGAAAAACAGATTATGAACATTGCTAAGCAAAGTAGATTTTTTAATTTAGCAAATATTTCCAACTTGTATGGTTTATAAAATGTTAAAATCTGGTGATTTTTTTGCCCCAGTTTCCATGATGAAGCTTACCTTTGTAACAATTTTTACATGGGTATCAAGAAAGAAGAATTAATCATCAGAAATAACTCCCAAATTACTTCGCTAAAATTATAACAGGCTAGATATTTGTCTTGAGAAATGCACATAACAAAACAGTGTCCTGTACATTAAAGAAGAGTAAGTTATTGAAATACAACACCTGCCTGGCCAACATGCTGAAACCCCATCTCTACTAAGTAATACAAAAATTAGCTGGGTATGGTGGTACATGCCTGTAATCCCAGATACTCTAGAGACCTGAGGCATGGGAATCACTTGAATTTGGGATGCAGAGGTTGCATTGAGCCTAGATTACAACACTGCACTCCAGTCTGTGCAACGGAGAAAAACTGTCAAAAAAAAAGAGAGAAAAAAAAAAAAGAAATGCAAGAGAGATTAAGAAAAGATTACAAAAGCTCAGAATCTGCTACCTTATATTGTATACAAAATCTTAATTCTGAATGGAACAATCAGCTGTTTAAACTTAAAATTTTAAAATTTTTTAGTGTACTGAGTTCAAAATGTTTCTCAAAATGCCTATTGATTACTTGATATCCTCACACATTTGTCACTGAATTAAAAAAACCTCTTAAAAAATGATGGCAATAATAGCATGCAGTTTGGATCTTGTTTATTTTATGGAGAATTTGGCATTCCTTTAATCCTTTAATATTTACAATCATCATAAAAGGTGTCATCCACCCTTAGCACCCACCACTCAGCTTCATTTTAAAACATGCTCACAGGAAGACATAGCTTGATCTATAGGTGGGAGATGGCAGCCCTGAGGTGCAAACCTGGCTCTGAGCCCCTCATCCTCTACCTTTCCTTACAAATGGGTGAAGAGGCTCATTGTAGTTTAATAAGATGCCAATGAAGTATATAAGAAGTCCATTTTCTGTTACTATAACCAAATGTCTGAGACAGGATAATTTATAAAGAAAATACATTCAGTTTTTGCACTTCTGAAGTCTGGGAAGTTCAAGAACATTACTGTGGCATCTGATGAGGGCTTTCCTGCTATATCATAACAAAGCAGAAGGTATCGCATGACAAGAAGGAAAGAGCATACCAACTTCTGTCTCTCTTCTTCTTACAGAGCCACCAGTTCCATCTTGGTATCCCCGTCGTGATGACCTTATCTAATTTCTATTACCGCCTAAGGACCCCACCTCCAAATGTCTTGAATATATAAATTTGTAGATTAAGTTTCCAACATGTGAAATTTGGAGGCTGCATTCAAACTATAGCAGAAAACAAATATGAATCTATACCAAAGATCAAAGTTTAGCCATTGGGATGATTTCATCATTAATACACATAAAAGCTTGCTGAGCAACACAGTGGAGAACTTCACGACCACCTGCCATCCCTGGCTCACACTTTGGAAAACATAGATGGATGATAGAATTGAAGCATCAAAACTTTCTGAAAACAATTCAGAAACTCAAATTATTTTTCTTATTAAAAGGTTCATGGCAAACTTTTTTAGAGTAGAGTGATTCTAGGCACTGAGGTTAGAATTTTATTTAAGAAAACAATAAATCTAATTGATAGCCTTAGCTAATTAGATTCCTTCATTGGAAATTTATAAGAATCCTGCAGGTTATTAAAACCCACTAGGCAATCTTTTATTTGGGATCTTTGGAATTGTAGCCACACATACAAAGATGATCAAGAAATAATTATTGAATTATTAAAGATGAATTCAAGCTTAAAATAGATATTATATAATGCTTCTCTTTCAACTTGAGAGAAAGCTTGTAATGGAAAAAATGCATCTGCTATTTAAAGTATATCTCAATAATTAACTTTGAGAGGTAGATATTATTGTGCAAGTTATTAAGTTATTCCCATAAAGACACGCTCTTTCAGATAGAGAGTAGGGATATCATAAGACATTAATATGTATGTGCATATGGTCATTTCTTCTGCTTAATATTTTATATGCAATTTTGTAGATACATTATCACATATTTGTTTTATCTGGCTGTGTATTTAGATCCTGTGTGTCATGTGGTTATCTCATCTGTATCTACCTCTTCAATACCATGACAGTCCTGGTATAAATGTCAGCTCCTTGAGGATAACAGTGAAATGAGTCCCACAGTAACCCCACTGTGATTCTGATGTGCTCATTCTAGACTTTTAGCCTCATCCCCCTCTTGTAACACACTCTTTGATCTTAGAGTCATGCATTCAACTATTTGGTGAAGTTGAGATAGATTCACTTTCTGTCCCCACATATTTCAAATCCTTTGCTTTCTTCATGTGAATTATTGACTGTCTCTAAAGATAGATTTGTTCCCTCACTACCCAGCATCCTTTTTTATTTGCTCAAAATCATTAAACTCAGTCCCTTACATTTGTAACTGCACAAGCTCTCTTACTCAAATACTGTGAAAGAATAGTATGAAATCCAAATGCTGCATAATGCACTGAGTATATTAATCAATAATAAATAGGAAGCAAATAAGAAAGAGGAATATGATCATGCAAAGAAGTTTCTATGTCAGACTGGATTAGGAGACAAATTCACTGTAACTGTCATGACTGAGGTATAATGTAAACTTATTTAAAAATAAATGGGGTGTTGGATCTTCTGAGAAGCAGCTCTTTTTCAGACTTGGACAAAACATCCATGCAATACTCTCGTTATACAATCTTGAAAAATTTCTCCTCACAAAGGAGATAAAAGTAAGGAGAATGATCCTTAATGAGGTAGTTTCTGATAATTCAGCTATTTCTGGAGCTATTTCAGAGGAGCTATGCAAGACAACAATTTTTGAAGTGGCTGTGTTTCCTGGACAGCATTCTCTGTGAATATTCTAACATATTCTCATACTTGAAGGTAAGAAGACTTTTTGTAGTTAATATGTTTTTGTTAATAAGTGCTGAAAATAATTTTTGTTGGCTTGGTTATTACCATCAATTAGGTTATTACAGACATCTGTAGTAGGCACAATAAAGGCCTCCAACTGTGTTCATGTCCTAATTCATAGAATTTGGGAATATTTTGTATTACATAGCAGGGGAAATTAAGGTAGCAGATAGAATTAAAGTTGCTAATCAGCTGACCTTATAATAGAGAGATCATATTGGATGATCCAGGTAGATCCAATGTAATTGTAAGAGCCTTTAAAAGTGGAAAAGAGTCACAGAATTCAATGTGAGAGTGATATGATGTAAGAATCAACTAACCATTGCTGGGTCTGAAGATGGAAGCAGGTCACAGCCAATGAATGTTGATTGCCTCTAGAAGCTGGAGAAGTCAAGTAAACAGAACTTTAGAGCCTCCAGAAGGAATGCAACCCTGCTGATACCTTGACTTTATCCTGGTAAGACTCATTTCAGATTTCTGATCTCAACAAATGTAAGATAATTTAATATGTGTTGATTTAAGACAATAAATGTGTGGTTAATTGGCCATAGAAGCAATAGAAAACTAATACATCTTTTCTTTTAAAATTTAAGTGAGGCTTTTACGCTGTTGGTTGGAATGTAAACTGGTACAAGCACTATGGAAAACAGTGTGGAGATTCCTTAAAGAACTAAAAGTAGATTTACCATTTTATCCAGCAGTCCCATGTCAGGGGACTTATTTCCCTGAGGAAAATAAGTCATTATACAAAAAAGCTACTTGAACATGAATGTTTATAGCAACCATAGAATACTACTTAGTCATAAAATGTAACATTCACATCAACTTGGATGGAATTGAAGACCATTCTTCTAAGTGAAGTAAATCAGGAATGGAAGACCAAGCATCATATGTTCTCACTCATAAGTGGGAGCTAAGCTATGAGTACACAAAGGCATAAGAATAATACAATGGACTCTGGGGACTCAGGAGAAGGGGTGGGATGGAGAGAGGGATAAAAGACTACACATTGGGTACAGTGTACACTGTTTGTTTGATAAATACATCAAAATCCCAGAAATCACCACTAAAGAACTTATTCATGTACAAAAGTCAATAAATAAGAAATAAAATAAAATTTATGTGGACAATTTTTACATTTTCAGATACCATCTACATTTTGCTCAAAATAAAAATATAATACTTTGTGTTATTCCCACCTCCTCTTCCAGACTGCATAGATAAATGGGAAAAATATCCCTGGATTTCAACTACCTGAGTATCAATCCTGCTCATGTCATAGCATTAAAACCTGCCAGTGTCTCAGTTATCTTATTTGTAAGATGGAACAACAAGAGGTCTTACTTCATAGGGAGGAAATGAGGATCAAATGAGATAATACATGTAAAGAAAAGTACTTGACACACAGCAAATGTTCAGTCAATGGAAATAATTATTATTAACCATCATAGTCAATCAATGATTCATTTTGTCTTTTAATATGTCCAATATCTGTTCCTTCTCTCCATCCCAGTTGTAGATGCTCATCACTTCTCACTGGGGCTATGGAAGCAACAGTCTCCACAGGCTAAAGTACAAGTTCCAAGTCCTCATTCAAGATTCTCCATGACCTAATAGTTTCTTCCTGTTTTTCCTTGTTTCAATTCTGACCAAATCTGTTACTGAGTTGTATGTTCCAGTGATATGGAACTACTTTACTGCATTTGCTTATGCTCAGTCTCTGCCCACATTCTTTGTTTTACTGTCTTTTACTCATTTTCAAGGTAATGCTAAATATTTCTCATTAGTGATTAATGTTGTCTTAGACTCTTTGAGCATCCCCTATCTCTGTCATAAAGTCCTATGCAAACCTTACTTAGAGTAATGGGCTGTGCAAATTAATTGCAAAATACCACAAGGTTACAGCCTCCTTAAACACAGGATAGAGATTTATTCATTTTTGTAGCTACAGGATATGACTGAGTCAGACACAAAGTAGACCATCTGCATATCCACCTATCTCCATCTATCTATTTTCTTGCCAAATTGAATAAACTCTAACAATTCTAAGTGTTTAACAAGGTTGCATTCTCTTAGAGCAGGATTTTAATATTGAGTGGATTCCCATTCCTCGACAACATAATGTGACAATTGATTACAGGGGTAGAATATTCCTAATTTGTATTATCCAGGAGAAAAAAACATTTTCTAACTTTTTATTAAATATTCTCTTCATCACATTTTATGAAGCAAAAACATAGCTATTGGAAAAATTACTGACACTAGACCAGAATTAATAATAAAACTTTAGCTATGAGGGATGCTTTAAAAAACCCTTTAATACACTTTTATTATTTCTTAACTTACTTTAGTCTTAATTAGGTAATTATATTCACTCAAAGAAAGTATTTATTGTTGGAAAAATTTCTACAACAAAATGTATTTGAATACCTTGTTGCCTTGAGTAGCTATGTCTACATTTCATTGGTAGTTTTGTGTGTACTGTGTCACTGCTTCTCAGTGTGAAGCTTATGTAAACTTTTCATACTGAGTCATTGAAACAAATGAGAAAAATCAGGGTTTAGATTACAATTCCCAAAGGAACAACTGGTACTAGTCATTGCAAAAACATGCCAAAATGTAAAGACAATGGATGCTAGGAAGAAACTGCATCAACTAACGAGCAAAATAACCAGCTAATATCATAATGATGGATCAAGTTCACACATAATGATATTAACTTTAAATGTAAATGGACTAAATGGTCCAATTAAAAGACACAGACTGGCAAATTGGATAAAGAGTCGAGACCCATTAGTTTGCTGTATTCAGGAGACCCATCTAACATACAGAGAAACACATAGGCTCACAATAAAGGGATGGAGGAAGATCTACCAAGCAAATGGAAAACAAAAAAAGGCAGGAGTTGCAATCCTAGTCTCTGATAAAACAGACTTCAAACCAACAAAGACCAAAAGAGACAAAGAAGGCCATTATATCATGGTAAAGGAATCAATTTAACAAGAAGAGTTAACTATCCTAAACACATATGCACCCAATACTGGAGCACCCAGATTCATAAAGCAAGTCCTTAGAGACTTACAAAGAGACTTAGACTCCCATACAATGATAATGGGAGACTTTAACACCCCACTGTCAACATTAGACAGTTCAACAAGACAGAAAGTTAACAAGGATATCCAGGAATTGAACTCAACTCTGCACCAAGCAGACCTAATGGACATCTACAGAACACTGCACCACAAATAAACAGAATATACATTCTTCTCAGCACTACATTGCACTTATTCCAAAATTGATCACATAGTTGGAAGTAAAGCACTCCTCAGCAAATGTACAAGAATAGAAATTATAACAAACTGTCTCTCATACCACAGTGCAATCAAACTAGAACTCAGGACTAAGAAACTCAATCAAAACTGCTCAACTACATGGAAACTGAACAACCTGCTCCTGAATGATTACTGGGTACATAACAAAATGAAGGCAGAAATAAAGATGTTCTTTGAAATCAGTGAGAACAAAGACACAACATACCAGAATCTCTGGGACACATTTAAAGCAGTGTGTAGAGGGAAATTTATAGCACTAAATGTCCACAAGAGAAAGCAGGAAAGATCTGAAATTGACACCCTAACATCACAATTAAAAGAACTAGAGAAGCGAGAGAAAATATATTCAAAAACTAGCAGAAGGCAAGAAATAACTAAGATCAGAGCAGAACTGAAGGAGATAGAGACACAAAAACCCCTTCAAAAAATCAGTGAATCAGGAGTTGGTTTTTTGAAAAGATCAACAAAATTGATAGACCACTAGCAAGACTAATAAAGAAGAAAAGACAGAAGAATCAAATAGACGCAATAAAAATGATAAAGGGGATATCACCACCGACCCCATAGAAATACAAACTACCATCAGAGAATATTATAAACATGTTTACACAAATAAACTAGAAAAACTAGAAGAAATGGATAAATTCCTGGACACATACACTCTCCCAAGACTAAACAGGAAGAAGTTGAATCCCTGAATAGAACAACAGCAGGCTCTGAAATTGAGGCAATAATTAGTAGCCTACCAACCAAAAAAAGTCCAGGACTAGACGGATTCACAGCCAAATTCTACCAGAGGTACAAGGAGGAGCTGGTACCATTCCTTCTGAAACTATTCCAATCAACAGAAAAAGAGGGAATCCTCCCTAACTCATTTTATGAGGCCAACATCATCCTGATACCAAAGCCTGGCAGAAACACAACAAAAAAAGAGAATATTAGACCAATATCCCTGACGAACAGTGATGCAAAAATCCTCAATAAAATACTGGCAAACCAAATCCAGCAGCACATCAAAAAGTTTATCCACCATGATCAATGGGCTTCATCCCTGGGATGCAAGGCTGGTTCATCATACACAAATCAATAAGGGTAATCCAGCATATAAACAGAACCAAAGACAAAAACCACATGATTATCTCAATAGATGCAGAAAAGGCCTTTGACAAAATACAACAGCCCTTCATGCTAAAAACTCTCAATAAATTCGGTATTGATGGAACGTATCTCAAAATAATAAGAGCTGTTTATGACAAACCCACAGCCAATATCATACTGAATGCACAAAAACTGGAAAAATTCCCTGTGAAAACTGTCACAAGACAGGGATGCCCTCTCTCACCACTCCTATTCAACATAGTGTTGGAAGTTCTGGCTAGGGCAATCAGGCAAGAAAAAGAAATAAAGTGTATTCAATTAGGAAAAGAGGAAGTCAAATTGTCCCTCTTTGCAGATGACATGATTGCATATTTAGAAAACCCCATCATCTCAGCCCAAAATCTCCTTAAGCTGATAAGAAACTTCAGCAAAGTCTCAGGATAAAAAATCAACGTGCAAAAATCACAAGCATTCTTATACACCAATAACAGATAAACAGAAAGCCAAATCATGAATGAAGTCCCATTCACAATTGCTTCAAAGAGAATAAAATACCTAGGAATACAACTTACAAGGGATGTGAAGGACCTCTTCAAGGAGAATTACAAACCACTACTCAGTGAAATAAAAGAGGACACAAACAAATGGAAGAACATTCCATGCTCATGGATAGGAAGAATCAATATCGTGAAAATGGCCCGAGGTAATTTATAGATTCAATGCCATCCCCATCAAGCTACCAATGACTTTCTTCATAGAACTGGAAAAAAATGCTTTAAAGTTCATCTGGAACCAAAAAAGAGCCCCCATTGCCAAGAAAATCCTAAGCCAGAAGAACAAAGCTGGAGGCATCATACTACCTGACTTCAAAGTATACTACAAGGCTACAGTAACCAAAACAGCATGGTACTGGTACCAAAACAGAGATATAGACCAATGGAAGAGAACAGAGTCCTCAGAAATAATACCACATATCTACAGCCATCTGATCTTTGACAAACTTGACAAAAACAAGAAATGGGGAAAGGATTTCCTATTTAAGAAATGGTGCTGAGAAAACTGGCTAGCCATAAGTAGAAAGCTGAAACTGGATCCTTTCCTTACTCCTTACATTAAATTAATTCAAGATGGATTAGAGATTTAAATATTAGACCTAAAACCATAAAAACCCTAGAAGAAAACCTAGGTAATACCATTCAGGACATACGCATCGGCAAGGGCTTCATGTATAAAACACCAAAAGCAATGGCAACAAAAGCCAAAATTGACAAATGGATCTAATTAAACTAAAGAGCTTCTGCACAGCAAAATAAACTACCATAAGAGTGAACAGGCAACCTACAGAATGGTAGAAGATTCTTGCAATCTACTCATCTGACAAAGGGCTAATATCCAGAACCTACAAAGAACTCAAACAAATTTACAAGAAAAAAACAAGCAATCCCATCAAAAAGTGGGCAAAGGATATGAACAGACACTTCTCAAAAGAAGACATTTATACAGCCAACAGACACTTGAAAAAATGCTCATCCTCACTCGCCATCAGAGAAATGCAAATCAAAATCACAATGAGATACCATCTCACACCAGTTAGAATGGCAATCATTAAAAAGTCAGGAAACAACAGGTGCTGGAGAGGATGTGGAGAAATAGGAACACTTTTACACTGTTGATGGGACTGTAAACTAATTCAACCATTTTGGAAACCAGTATGGCGTTTCCTCAAGGATCTAGAACTAGAAATACCATATGACCCAGCCATCCCATTACTAGGTATATACCCAAAGGATTATAAACCACGCTGCTATAAAGACACATGCACACATATGTATATTGCAGCACTATTCACAATAGCAAAGACTTGGAATCAACCCAAATGTCCATCAGTGACAGACTGGATTAAGAAAGTGTGGCATATATACACCATGGAATACTATGCAGCCATAAAAAAGGATGGGTTTGTGTCCTTTGTAGAGACATGGATGCAGCTGGAAACCATCATTCTCAGCAAACTATCACAAGAACAGAAAACCAAACACCACATGTTCTCACTCATAGGTGGGAATTGAGCAATGAGATCACTTGGACACTAGAAGGGGAACATCGCACACTGGGGCCTATTGTGGGTGGGATGGGGGGAGGGATAGCATTAGGAGATATACCTAATGTAAATGACAAGTTAATGGGTGCAGCACACCAACATGGCACATGTATACATATGTAACAAACCTGCATGTTGTGCACATGTACTAGAACTTAAAGTATTTAAAAAAAAAAGAATAAATAAATAAATAAATAAAATAAAAGGCAAAAATAAAATAAAATAAAATTCCCGGCGGGCGCAGTGGCTCAAGCCTGTAATCCCAGCACTATATCCCAGCGAGACTGGTGGATCACGAGGTCAGGAGATTGAGACCATCCTGATCTACACGGTGAAACCCCGTCTCTACTAAAAATACAAAAACTAGCCGGGCGAGATGGCGGGCGCCTGTAGTCCCAGCTACTCGGGAGGCTGAGGCAGGAGAATGGCGTAAACCCAGGAGGTGGAGCTTGTAGTGAGCCGAGATCGCGCCACTGCACTCCGGCCTGGGCGACAGAGTGAGACTCCTTCTTAAAAAAAAAAAAAAAAAAAAAAAAAAAATTCCCTCCCACAGGCAACCTAGAAACAATGATGGGGGGAGTTATCAACGGACGAGTGGGACACTAGACTCCCACTCTGAGGAGGCAGATGTATAGCAGATAATTGATGGGGTGGTCTGGTAAACAGAAGACACAAACATATGGATCCTGTGTGAGAACTATGATGATGATGAGAAACGTCTGAAATAATACCCTTGAAATGTATATTTTCCTGAAGCTCATTTTACCGTTTGCTTCCCAACTCTGTATGCCCACATGTAACAATATTTCAAGGCAAATGAGTCAGCCTGAACTTTTATGTTTTCTTAAGTTGTTCACGAAAAGAGCTGATCAAATAAAGGTCAATGTGTCAATCAAGTGATAGATGAAACTACTGAGTCAAGAAACCATGGTGTGTGAGGAACTGTTAAAACAATTTAACAGTTGAACTAAAAATTTGTAATGTAAAGAAAAAGATATGGTGTTGGGAGAGGAAAAAAACAATTACTTTTAAATATTGGAAAGACTTCCATACAAAAACGGGATTATATATGTTCTTTGTAGTTCTGGAAGGAGCACAATTCAGAAATGGGGTTAGTTCCTAATAAAGAAAAAAAATGGCAAATGTTCAAGATTAGGATTGTTTTGAAAGCTCATGAGCATTCTTTCACTGGAATTAAGTCAATTCTGAAGAATATGTGTTAGGAATGCGGTCTAGGCCTTCCTAAACTGTGGGGTATGATGTGCTAAATTATCTCTGTCTATTGCTCTTCATTAAACAAATATATATCAAACATCTCCTATGCTGAGCCATAATATTGGGACTACAACTTCTTATCAATGAGACCCTATGCCTACCATCAAAAAGCTTGTCACCATCTCATATGCTGTATTGAAGGTAGGGTGGTTACCATCATAACACCCAGAAAATATCAAATACTGATGAAGATGTGGAAAAATTGAAACTCTTATGCACTTTTGATGAAAGTATAAAATGGTGCAGCTACTATGAAAAACACTATGGAAGTTTCTCAAAAAATTAAAAATAGAATTACCATATGATCCAGCAATTCTACTTCTGGATATATATACTCAAATGAATTGAAAGCGGATAAAATCATATTCATAGCAGAATTATTCAGAAAAGCCAACAATTGGAAGCCACCCAAGCCTTCATCAACAGATGAATGGATAAAAAAAAGTGTGAATAAAATGGAATGTTATTCAGCCTCAAAAAGAAAATAAATTTTTAAACATTCTACAGTATGAATAAACCTTGAGGATAAGCCTATCTCAAAAGGACAAACGTTGTATGGTTTCAATTATATAAGGTACCTAGTGTGGTCAAATTCATAGAGAAGTAAAATAATGGTTACTGGAGGATGAGGAGGGAAGATAAATGGGCAGTTTTTATTTAGTGGGTACAGAATTTTTGTTTGTAAAGATGAAAACATTCTGGAGATGGATGGTGCTGATGGTTGATTAAGACAGCAAATGATTAAGATGGTAAAAATCTAGGTTATGGGTATTTTACCACAATCTTTTGAAAAGTTCATTGCCTAATTGTCCTTTTTGCTCTCAGAATCTCAGATTCAATCTATACATTCAAAGGGAATTTCTTATGGAAATCTCTTATTATTAAACATTTTAAATACTAAATATTAGTCCCACTCCTATTTCATTGTCATAGTAGCCAGCAACACTAGCCACACATTTACCCAAACTAGAAATCTAAGAATCAACTCTGATGCATTCTTCTCTTTCTTCACATCCATCTCCAAGCAGTTACTAAGTCCCATTTTTCTGATCTCTTTAATATGTTTCAAATCTCACACTTCCTTCTATCTAGGCAGCTAATTCCTTGTTCAGGTCACTATAATTTGTTGTATGAGTTAATGTTGTAACCTTTAATTCAACTCTTTACCTAGAGACATATCCCACTTTGATTAATTTTTAACACTTAGAGCAATCTTGATAAAATGACCTTCCCTATTTAAATTTCAATTTCTTCCTAGGTACTTTAGAATAAAGTTGAAATAAAGGATAAAGCATAAAATCTTAGCATTGCCTGTGATGTCTGATCTCTCTGGACCCTTGCTAATTTCTCTAATCTCTCTCTGCCTTCATCACTTATGCATCCAATCAAGAAATGTTTATAGAGTACTTTGTATATGAAAAGTAGTTTGCTAGGTTATGGGGGTAAATGTTAAATAAAATAGACAGAGTCTATGGTTTCATGGAACATATGGTCTAGCATGGGCTGAAGACATTAATTTCAAAATTACACGTATACATATATAATACAAAGAGTGACGAGTGCTAGGGAGGAAACACAGAGGATGCATCCGTGTAAAAAATATATATCACATATTCTAGGAGTTCGGAAAGGCCTCCCTCTCCAAGGAGTTGATATTTGAGTTAAGATTTCAAGGTTGAATATTGGTTTTAAATACAAAATGAGAAAAAATTTCAACTAGGGAGAAAAAATATGCTCTCTTTTAAATAAGATGGAGGGAGGATAGAGTATCTGAGAAACTAAAAACAGTGTGAGTTGAGCACGGAGAATGGGGGTACAAATGGAAGCTAGAGAGCTGGATGGATGGCTAGGATTTGATTTTTACTCTTCAAGTGTTCATCCTCCAGTCATTTTGATGTCTTCTCTCAGCCTTGTTCTCTCGTGTTTCTTGCTCATTGCACACTCTGCGGCTTCCATTGGGGGTATCGTTTCTGAGTCTTTACCACTGTTCATCCTTGAGGGATCAGTTGAGGTCTCTCTTTGTCTGGGATAGGTGCTGTGCTTGTGTATGGCCCTTGAGCTGTGTATAACTCTTCCATTGCATTTTCTGTCCTAGAAAGTACTATTGTTTATTACTAGAATGCTAATGCCTTCAGAGAAGAAACAGTACCATTCATCTTTGTATGTCTAGCACCTAGCATCATTTCTAGAGCAGTTTCATCAACAAATAATTACTGAGCACTTACTGTGGAAAGGTACTAAAATAGGAATTCTGAGGAATACAAAGTTGTGTAAACACTACCTCGAAGGAACTTGATGTTTATTTCAAAAAATATACAATGAAGAACAGCTAGGTTCATATTTTCCTGAGGCTAAATGTGTACAGAGACGACAGATACAAGAGCTTCCGTAGACTAACACTTTGAGGGCAAACATATATTACAGTTTAACAAATACATTATGCCTTCCAAGAAATCATGTTCACTTTAAGTACCTTCCAACTCTTTTCTCATTTTAACACTTCTATATTCGATAGAAACTTAAGAGGAAAGTGATAAATCTACAGAAAAAAACAAGAAAATATTTAAGAACTTTGTTATGTTAACATTATGTTCAACCAGGCCAATGCCATCTGTCAGAATATTTAACTAAAATATTATATGTTATCTGATTTCTTCCTTTTTTATTTTGCGATAATTTTCTTTTTTGATTTAGAAGTAGAAGTTGTATGTTTATGGTATACAACATGATGCTTTTTATATATTTGTACATGGTGGAATGGCTATATCAAGCCATTTAACACAAGCATTACCTCACATACTTATGATGGATGACAAATCTATTTAACTTCTTCCTCCTACCTAATAAAATTTTGTGTCTTTTGATACAGTGTGTGGTTTTAAAACCTTTCTTCATTTTAAACCATATATTTCTATCTACTTTTTTTTTTACATTCTTATGTTTAATCTATTCTACATAAAGCTCACTTTAAATTTGCATTATTTTCCTATCCAGAAGTGTTGTTAACCCTACAAAAACAAAATCAATAATAAGACTATATCACAGCAACTTTTTGATGACATTCATTAAGTTTGTTTTTATTTGATGGGATAGACGCTTGCCATTAATACACTCAGAATCCATTCACAATTAAGGATCTCAAAATTTCAGTTTTAACCTTATTTGAATCTATTGACACCATCCATTTTTATTCAGTTTCTCTGGATATGCCTTTATCATGAAAACTCTAGATTCTGTATTTCACTTGAGTAGGTGCAGAATATATGGTAATGATAGAATCCTATGGAGCAGAAATGACGTTAGATCACCAAATATATTTCTGTATTTTGTAGCATATGCTCTAGAGAACATTAGCCAACAAGACAAACTATACAGAAGTGTTCTGAATCTTAATATGTTTTGGAAACACTATCATAGCTCTTTATTGGAAAGATAATTTTGTTTTAATTTTAAGGCTCTGCTTTGACAATCCAAAAGTAAATAAATTTATTGGCATGGTCCAAAGATATTTTACCACAGATATTATATTTCCAACAATATCTATTAAACTATGTAGGTAAATTTTATGGACATTTTGGGAAACGCTAATACGGTAAATTCTTTTCACTTAATATATTAATAAAATAACCTGAATTAGTAATTACATAATATCATCATGAAGGTAGTTACTGGTAGAATAAGGAATAAAATCTAGCTCTTCTGTCTCCTAGTCTTGATTCATGTTCTTTAAGAAAATGATAGAAAGGTTATGTGAGTGCATAAACAATCTGCGGAATTCCTAAAATTACTAAGGCTTTGTAAACAAAACAGATGGCTGAGCTAATGCTGTGAATTAACTAAGCTTATGTTAATATCACATGGGATGATTTAAAAAATATATCAGTGAAAGCATTTTCTGTTGATATTTAGGCAAGATAGTAAAATAATCCACCTGCAAGACCATATGAGGTTTGTGGTGTATTTTCAGTCTGGCCAAGTAAGTAACTTGGAATTAGGTTCTAAATGGAAAGATAAATCAAATATAATGCATATAATAAGGCTATATTTCAAAAAGTTATTTGGCAGGGATTTTTTATTTTACTTGTAGAAAATAAGGAGAAATGCTGGATTGGTTGTATAATTTGGTGGATTGGCAACTAACTAAAATATACTACTCAGCTCTGACTTAGCACTTGAGGATAATTTGAAGGAAGATTTTTAATGCTCTTTCCTTGATCCATTCCTATTCAGTGATTTTATCAGTAACCAGGAAGAAATTACAAAAATTGCTAATGGCATAAAACTCAAAGAAACGGTAAATTAGACAGAAACCAAAATGTGGGATTAAGAATATTTTGACAGAGTAAAACCTGTCAATGTGTTCAATTTGACATGTTGAATTTCAACAAAAATATAAATAGGATTCTGATGATAAGTAAAAAGTAAAGGAAATAAAGAAACCGAATACAATATTCTACAAGTCCAGGATGAGGAAACACATTCACTGATCTTCAGGTCAAGTTGGAGTAGAAAAATTGTGATGAAAGTCATTTAACGTATGGTCCTCTAAGCTTTTAAGGATTGTTCATGGAGTTCAGAGGCAAAGGCAAGAGGCAGCATGGTGTAATGAAAAGGAGGTAGCCTTCAGAATCAGGAGTCCAGAATTTGGGATGCATGTTCAAATCACAGTTCCGTGTTTACTAGCTATTTGTTCTTGAACAAGTTTCTTTTATATTCAAAACACAAATATTAGTAACTTCATCCTTTTCTTTCATTTTTGTTGTCCTCCTTTCCTATTCTGCTTATATCCACCCTTTACTTCTGCTCTATCCTCACACTTTCTCTTTTCCTTTTTCTTCCATCAACTTTCTCTTTCTCTTACTTTTTATTCTTCCAAGTTTTCTTTCAAAATGTCATTTTCCTGTAAGTCCCACATGAACTTAATCTCCTGACCTTCCACTCAGGTCGTGACCAAGAATTTTGGGCTCCGGATAGCAGTCCCATTGCCCTATCATTGCTGTGGCTATGGGGTTACCATCGTCTTCTAGAACATTCATACTGATGGATCATAGCCGAGAATTTGTAGTGCCAGAGAATGTTCATTGCAACAGGTAATCGCAAAATGGGCAGAGAAAAGGGTAAATATTCAGATCACTATGAATACTATAATAATCATCATAATGTTCAGAAAATATTCATCTATATCATTTTCTAACTATTTAATCTGTTTTTTACTTTAAATGAATGGTTATTCAGTAATAATTGAGATTATATGATTCTGTTAATTATTCAATAATAATATATCTTACAGTAAAATGTGTTCTAAAATGAGAATATCAACATTCCTAGATAAACTTTGTCATGAGGTTATCTATGTATATGCATGTAGACTTGTTACCTTTCTTCTTTTTTAGGAGATCTGAATTTACATGTGTATTTTCACAAGTGAGTGTGATCACTGGCTTTCTTTTGAGTGCAATAATATTTGCATTTTGGTAATAGATTACGTTAGCTTTACAAAATACAATAAGATATTTTTAGATGTTCCTCAATTCTACAGTAGATGGCACTATATCCACCTCTATCCTAAAGCCCAGTACCCATGTTCTAAGGAACAAAGAAAGAATATTATCTTCTCTACATTATTATCTGTGCTCTTTAGAAAGGTGGAAAGAAATCATCTGGACAAAATCCTGGCCTTAGATCCCTAAATCTATTGAACAAAATTCCTTGATAGTTTTTTATGATTCTTCTACGTTGCCTGGTCTGTTTAGGTCTTCTAGTCCTTCTCAAATATATTACTTATAAATTACACTTAGAAAAATTTTTGATTGAAATTAACATGTCTATCTGTTAGCATAGAACGGTGTACAATACTCATATATACAAATCTTTATATTAATGGTTTTAATCCTGTTTATTTTTCCACTTTTTTTTGTTGCTTTGAATGTTTCTGAAAATCGTTGCATCGAGTCTTCTATTCACTAGAATTAACACTATTTGTATATCCAGTATTTAAATCAATATTGAATGTGGTAGGGGGATCTGGCAAGATGGCCGAATAGGAAGAGTTCTGGTCTGCAGCTCCAGCAAGACCAATGCAGAAGGTGGGTGATTTCTGCATTTCCAACTGAGGCACCCAATTCATCTCATTGGGACTGGTTAGACAGTGGGTGCAGCCCATGGACACTGAGCAGAAGCAGCCTGGGGCATTGCCTCACTCAGGAAGTGAAAGGGGCCAGGGACCTCCCTCCCCCAGCCAAGGGAAGCCGTCAGGGATTGTGATACCATGCATTTCTCAAGGTTTTTGCAACCCGCACACCAGGAGATTCCCTCCTGTGCCTACATTATCAGGGCCCTGGGTTTCAAGCACAAAACCAGGAGGCTGTTTGGGCAGACAGTAAGTTAGCTTCAAGAGGTTTTTTTTTTGTACACTAGTGGTGCCTGGAACCCAAGCAAGACAGAACCGTTCACTTCCCTGGAAAGGGGTCTGAAGCCAGGGAACCAAGTGGTCTCCCTCAGTAAGTCCCACTCCCATGGAGCCCAGCATGCTAAGAACCATAGGCTTGAAATTCTCACTGTTAGCACAGCAGTCTGAAGTCAACCTGGGATGATCAAGCTTGGTGGTGGGAGGGGCATCCACCATTACTGAGGCTTGAGTAGTCAGTTTTTCCCTCACTGTGTTAAGGAAGCCACTGGGAATTTTTCTCTGGGTGGAACTCACTGCAGCATGGCAAAGGAGCTGTAGCCAGACTACCTCTCTACATTCCTTCTCACTGGACACGTCATCTCGGAAAGAAAGGCAGCAGATGCAGTCAGGGGCTTATATATAAAACTCCCTGAGACAGAGCACCTGGGGGAAGGGGTGACTGTGGGTTCAGCTTCAGCAGACTTAAACACTCCTGCCTGTAGGCTCTGAAGAGAGGGGTGGATATCCCCCCACAGAGCTTGAGCTCTGCTAAAGGACAGAGTGCCTCCTCAAGTAAGTCCCTGACCCTCATGCTTCCTGACCTGGAGACACCTCCCAGCAGGGGTTGACAGACACCTCATACAGGAGAACTCCAGCCGACATCAGGCAGGTACCCCTCAGGGGTAAAACTTCCAGAGGAAGGAGCAGGCAGCAATCATTTCTGTTCTACAGACTCCACTGGGGATACCCAGGAAAACAGGGTCTGGAGTGGACCTTGAGCAAACTCCAGCAGATGTGCCAAAGGCAATCCTGACTGGTAGAAGGAAAACTAACAAACAGAAAGCAATAACATCAAATCAATGAAAAGGATGCCCACACAAAAACTCCATCCAAAGGTCATCAGCATCAAATATCTAAGGTAGATAAATCTATGAACATGAGGAAAAACCTGTGCAAAAATGCTGAAAATTCAGTAAACTAGAATGCATTTTCTCCTCCAAATGTTTGTGACTCCTCTCAAAACTGGATGGAGAATGAGTTTGACAAATTGACAGAAGTAGGCTTCAGAAGGATAGAGTCTCTCTCTATTCCTCCTCACTGGACACGTCATCTCAGAAAGAAAGGCAGCAGACACAGTCAGGGGCTTGTAGATAAAACTCCCTGAGACAGAGCACCTGGGGGAAGGAGTGGCTGTGGGTTCAGCTTCAGCAGACTTAAACACTCCTGCTTGCAGGTTCTGAAGAGAGCAGTGGATTTCCCCCCACAGAGGAAGGAACAGGCAGCAATCATTTCTGTTCTGTAGACTCCACTGGGGATACCCAGGAAAACAGGGTCTGGAGTGGACCTTGAGCAAATTCCAGCAGACTTGCCAAAGGGAATCCTGAGTGGTAGAAGGAAAACTGACACCCAGAAAGCAATAACATCAAACAGAAAGCAATAACATCAAATCAACAAAAAGGATGCCCACACAAAAACTCCATCCAAAGGTCATCAGCATCAAATATCTAAGGTAGATAAATCCACGATGATGAGGAAACACCTGTGCAAAAATGCTGAAAATTCAGTAAGCCAGGATGCGTTTTCTCCTCCAAATGTTTGTGACTCTTCTCAAAACTGGATGGAGATAGCTATCAGAAGATAAAGAAACATGTTCTAACCCAAGGCAAGGAAGCTAAGAACTTTCATAAAAGATTACAGGGACTGCTAACCAGAATAACCAGCTTAGAAAATGACATAAATGACCTCATGGAGCTGAAAAAAAATCACAAGAACTTCATGAAGCATACACAACAAGTATCAATAGCCAAATAGATCAAGCAGAATGATATCAGAGATTGAAGATCAACTTAACGAAATAAAGCTTGAAGACAAGATTAGAGAAAAAAGAATGAAAAGGAATGAACAAAGCCTCCAAGAAATATGGGAATATGTAGAAACACCAAACCCACAATTGATTGGTGGACCTGAAAGTGATAGGTGGATGGAATAGAGTTGGAAAACACACTTTAAGATACTATCCAGGAGAATTTTCCCAACCTAGCAAGACAGGTCAACATTCAAATTCAAGAAATGCAGAGAACACCAGTAAGATACTCCTTGAGAAGAGATCCCCCAAGACACACAATTGTCAGATTCTCCAAGTTGAAATGAAGGAAAAAATGTTAAGCGTAGCCAGAAAGAAAGGTCAGGTTACTTACAAAGGGAAGCTCATCAGACTAACAGCAGATCTCTCTGCAAAAACCCTACAAGCCAGAAGAGAGTGGGTGCCAATATTGAACATTCACAAAGAAAAGAATTTTCAACCCAAAATTTTATATCCAGCCAAACTAACCTTCATAAATGAAACAGAAATAAAATCCTTTACAGACAGGCAAATGCTGAATGATTTTGTCACCACAAGGCCTGCCTTATAAGAGCTCCTGAAGGAAGCATTAAATATGGAAAGAAAAAACTGGTACTAGACCCTGAAAAAACACACCAAAATATCAATGACACTATCAAGAAACTACATCAATTAATGTGAAAAATAACCAGGTAGCATCATGATAATAGAATCAAATTCACATGTAACAATATTAACCTTAAATGTAAATGGGCTAAATGCCCCAATTAAAAGACACAAACTGGCAAATTGGATAAAGAGTCAAGACCCATCAGGGTGCTGTATTCAGGAGACCCATCTCATGTCCAAGACACATATAGGCTCAAAACAAAGGGATGGAGGAATATATACCAAGCAAATGGAAAGCAAACAAACAAACAAACAAACAAAAACAGCAGGGTTTGCAATCCTAGTCTCTGATAAAACAAACTTTAAACCAACAAAGATCAAAAAAGACAAAGAAAGGCATTACATAATAGTAAAAGAATCAATGCAAAAACAAGAGCTAATTATCTTAAATATATATACACCCAATACAGGAGCACCCAGATTCATAAAGCAAGTTCTCAGAGAACTACAAAGAGTCTCAGACATCCACACAATAATACTGGGATATTTTAACACCCCACTGCCAATATTAGACAGATTAATGAGACAGAAAATTAACAAAAATATTCAGAAATTGAACTCAGCTCTTGACCAAGTGGACCTAATAGACATCTATGGAACTCTCCCCCCAAAATCAACAGAATATACACTCTTCTCAGCCCCAAATAACGCTTATTCTAAAATAGACCACATAATTGGAAACAAAACACTCCCCAGCAAATACAAAAGAACAGAAACCATAAGAAACAGTCTCTCAGAACACAGTGTAATCAAATTAGAACTCAGGATTAAGAAACTCACTCAAAACCACACAACTACATGGAAACTGAAAAACCTGCTCCTGAATGACCACTGGGTAAATAACAATATTAAGGCAGAAATAAAAACGTTCACTGAAACCAATGAGAACAAAGAGACAATGTACCAGAATCCCTAGGACACAGCTAAAGCAGCGTTAAGAGGGAAATTTGTATCACTAAATGCCCATAGGAGAAAGCAGGAAAGATCTAAAATTGACACCCTAATATCACAATCAAAACAACTAGAGAAGCAAGAGCAAACAAATTCAAAAGCTAGCACAAGACAAGAAATGACTAAGATCAGAGCAGAACTGAAGGATAGAGATGTGAAAAACCCTTCAACAAATCAATGAATCCAGGAGCGGTTTTTTTGAAAAAGTTAACAAAACAGATAGACCATTAGCCAGAATAATAAAGAAGAAAAGAGAGAAGAATCAAATAGACACAATAAAAAATGATGAAGGGGAAATCACCACTGATTCCACAGAAATACAAACTACCATCAGAGAATGCTATAAATACCTCTACACAAGTAAATTAGAAAATCTAGAAGAAATGGATAAATTCCTGGACACATACACCACCTCCCTACAAGTCTAAACCATGAAGAAGTCAAATCTCTGAATAGAACAATGACAAGTTCTGAAATTGAGGCAGTAATTAATAGCCTACAAAAAAAAAAAAAAAAAAATGCTCAGGACCAGACAGATTCACAGCCAAATTATACTAGAGGTACAAAGAGGAGCTTGTACCATTCCTTCTGAAATTATTCCAAAGAAAAGAAAAAGAGGGACTCCTCTGTAAGTCATTTTATGAGGCCAGTATCATCCTAATTTCAAAACCTGGCAGAGAAACAACAAAAAAGAAAATTTCGGCCCAAAATCACTGATGAACATTGACGCAAAAATCCTTAATAAAACACTGGAAAACGAAATCCAGCAGCACATCAAAAAGCTTATTCACCACAATCAAGTCAGTTGCATCCTTGGGATGAAAGGCTGCTTCAACATATGCGAATCAATAAACATCATCCATCACATAAAAAGAACCAATGACGATATCCACATGATCATCTCAATAGATGCAGAAAAGGCCTTCAATAAAAGTCAACACCCCTTCATTCTAAAAACACTCAACAAACTAGGTATTGATGAAACATATCTCAAAATAATAAGACCTATTTATGACAAACCCATAGCCAATATCATACTGAATGGGCACAAGCTGGAAGCATTGACTTTGAAAACTGACACAAGACAAGGAATGCATCTGTCACCACTCCCATTCAACATAGTATTGGAAGTTCTGGCCAGGGCAATCAGGCAAGAGAAAGAAATAAACTGTATTCAAATAGGAACAGAGGAAGTCAAATTGTCTCTCTTTGCACATGACAAGATTGTATAGTTAGAAAACCCCACAGTTTCACCCTAGAAACTCCTTAAGTTAATAATCAATTTCAGTAAAGTCTCAGGATACAAAATCAATATGTAAAAATCACAAGCATTCTTATATACTAATAATAGACAAACAGAGAGCTAAATCATGAGTGAACTCTCATTTACAATTACTACAAAGAGAATAAAATACCTAGGAATCCAACTTACAAGGAACATGAAGGACTTCTTCAAGGATAACTGCAAACCACTGCTCAAGAAACTAAGAGAGGACACAAACAAATGGAAAAACATACCACGCTCATGAATAGAAAGAATCAATATTGTGAATACGGCCTTACTGCCCAAAGTAACTTATAGATCCACTGCTCTTCCTATCAAGCTACCATTGACTTTTTTGACAGAATTAGAAAAAAAACTACTTTACATTTCATATGGAACCAAAAAAAGAGCCTGTATAGACAAGACAATCCTAAACAAAAACAACAAAACTGGAAGCATCATGCTACCTGACTTACAACTATTCTAGAAAGGTTGGGTTACCCACAAAGGGAAGCCCATCAGACTAACAGTGGATCTCTGGGCAGAAACTCTGCAAGCCAGAAGAGTGGGGACCAATATTCAACATTCTTAAAGAAAAGAATTTTCAACCCAGAATTTCATATCCAACCAAAATAAGCTTCATAAGTGAAGGAGAGATAAAATCCTTTTAAAAGACAAGCAAATGCTGAGAGATTTTGTCACCACCAGGCCTGCTTTACAAGAGCTCCTGAAGGAAGCACTACACATGGAAAGGAACAACTGGTGCCAGACACTGCAAAAACATGCCAAACTGTAAAGACCATCAGTGCTAGGAAAAAATCGCATCAACTAACGAGCAAAATAACCAGCTAACATTATAATGAGAGGATTAAATTCACACATAACAATATTAACCTTAAATGTAAATGGGCTAAATGCTTGAATTAAAAGACACAGACTGGCAAATTGGATAAAGAGTCAAGACCCATCAGGGTGCTATATTCAGAAGACCCATCTCACCCACAGAAACAGATATAGGGTCAAAATGAAGGGATGGAGGAAGATCTACCAAGCAAATGGTGGGGTGGCGGGGCGGGGGAGGACTGGGGTTGCAGTCCTAGTCTCTGATAAAACAGACTTTAAACCAACAAAGATCAGAAGAGACAAAGAAGGCCATTACATAATGGTAAAGGGATCAATTCAACAAGAAGAGCTAACTATCCTAAATATATATGCACCCAATACAGGAGCACCCAGATTCATAAAGGAAGCCCTTAAAGACCTACAAAGAGACTTAGACTCCCACACAATAATAATGGGAGACTTTAGCACCCCACAGATCAACGAGACAGGAAGTTAAAAAGGATATCCAGGAATTGAACTCAGCTCTGCACCAAGCAGGCCTAATAGACATCTACAGAACTCTCCACCAGTAAAAGAACAGAAATTACAACAAACTGTCTCTCATACCACAGTGCAATCAAACTAGAACTCAGGACTAAGAAACTCAATCAAAACCACTCAACTACATGGAAACTGAACAACCTGCTCCTGAATGACTACTGGGTACATAACGAAATGAAGGCAGAAATAAAGATGTTCTTTGAAACTAGTGAGAACAAAGATACAACATACCAGAATCTCTGGGACACATTTAAAGCAGTGTGTAGAGGGAAATTTAGAGCACTAAATTCCCACAAGAGAAAGCAGGAAAGATCTAAAATTGACACCCTAACATCACAATTAAAAGAACTAGAGAAGCAAGAGCAAACATATTCAAAAGCTAGCAGAAGGCAAGAAATAACTAAGATCAGAGCAGAACTGAAGGAGATAGAGACACAAAAACCCCTTCAAAAAATCAGTGAATCCAGGAGCTGGTTTTTCGAAAATATCAACAAAATTGATAGACTGCTAGCAAGACTGATAAAGAAGAAAAGAGAGAAGAACCAAATAGATGCAATAAAAAATGATAAAGGGGATATCACCACCAACCCCACAGAAATACAAACTACCATAGGAGAATACTGTAAACACCTCTACACAAATAAACTAGAAAACCTAGAAGAAATGGGTAAATTTCTGGACACCACACTCTCCCAAGACTAAACCAGGAAGAAGTTGAATCCCTGAATAAACCAATAGCAGGCTCTGAAATTGAGGCAATAATTAATAGCCTACCAACCAAAAAGTCAAGGGCCAGATGGATTCACAGCCGAATTCTACCAGAGGTACAAGGAGGAGCTGGTACCATTCCTTCTGAAACTATTCCAGTCAATAGAAAAAGAAGGAATCCTCCCTAACTCATTTTATGAGGCCAACATCATCCTGATACCAAAGCTTGGCAGAGACACAACAAATAAAGAGAATTTCAGACCAATATCCCTGATGAACATAGATGCAAAAAATCCTCAATAAAATACTGGCAAATCAAATCCAGCAGCACATCAAAAAGCTTATCCACCATGATCAAGTGGGCTTCATCCCTGGGATGTAAGGCTGATTCAACATACACAAATCAATAGGCGTAATCCAGCATATAAACAGAACCACGACAAAAAACACATGATTATCTCAATAGATGCAGAAAAGGCCTTTGACAAAATACAACAGCCCTTCATGCTAAAAACTCTCAATAAATTTGGTATTGATGGAATGTATCTCAAAATAATAAGAGCTACTTATGACACCACCAATATCATACTAAATGGACAAAAACTGGAAGCATTCCCTGTGAAAACTGGCACAACACAGGGATGCCCTCTCCCACCACTCCTATTCAACATAGTGTTGGAAATTCTAGCCAGGGCAATCAGGCAGGAGAAATAGATAAAGGGTATCCAATTAGGAAAAGAGGAAGTCAAATTGTCCCTCTTTGCAGAAGACATGATTGTATATTTAGAAAACCCCATCGTCTTGGCCCAAAATCTCCTTAAGCTGATAAGTAACCACAGCAAAGTCTCAGGATACAAAATCAATGTACAAAAATCACAAGCATTCCTTTACACCAATAACAGACAAACAGGAAGCCAAATCATGAGTGAACTCCCATTCACAATTGCTTCAAAGAGAATAAAATGCCTAGGCATACAACTTACTAGGGATGTGAAAGATCTCTTCAAGGAGAACTACAAACCACTTCTCAACAACAAAAAAAAAAGAGGACACAAACAAATGGAAGAACATTCCATGGTCATGGATAGGAAGAATCAATATTGAGAAAATGGCCATACTGCCCAAGGTAATTTATAGCTTCAATGCCATCCCCATTAAGCTACCAATGATTTTCTTCACAGAATTGGAAAAAAACTACTTTAAAGTTCATATGGAACCAAAAAAGAGCCTGCATTGCCAAGACAATCCTAAGCCAAAAGAACATAGCTGGAGGCATCACGCTACTTGACTTCAAACTACACTACAAGGCTACAATAACCAAAACAGCATGGTACCAAGCAGAGATACAGAGGAATGGAACAGAACAGAGCCCTCAGAAATAATACCACACATCTACAACCATCTGATCTTTGACAAACCTGATGAAAATAAGAAATTGGGAAAAGACTCCCTATTTAATAAATGCTGCTGGGAAAACTGGCTAGCTATATGTAGAAAGCTGAAACTGAATCCCTGCCTTACATCTTATACAAAAATTAATTCAAGATGGATTAAAGACTTAAATGTTAGACCTAAAACCATAAAAACCCTAGAAGAAAACCTAGGCAACGCCATTCAGGCCATAGGCATGGGCAAGGACTTCATGTCTAAAACACCAAAAGCAATGACAACAGAAGCCAAAATTGACAAATGGGATCTAATTAAACTAAAGAGCTTCTGCACAGCAAAAGAAACTACCATCAGAGTAAGTAGGCAACCTACAGAATGGGAGAAAATTTTTGCAATCTATCCATCTGACAGAGGTCTAATATCCAGAATCTAGGAGAAACTTAAACAAATTTACAAGAAAAAAACAAACAACCCCATAAAAAAAGTGGGTGAAGAATATGAACAGAAACTTCTCAAAAGAAGACATTTATGTAGCCAAAAAATATATGAAAAAAAGCTCATCATTGGTCATCAGAAAAATGCAAATCAAAACCACAATGAGATACCATCTCACACCAGCTAGAATGGCGATCATTAAAAAGTCAGAAAACAACAGATGCTGGCAAAGTTGTGGAGAAATAGAAACACTTTTACACTGTTGGTGGGAGTGTAAATTTGTTCAATCATTGTGGAAGACAGTGTGGTGATTCCTCAAGGATCTAGAAGCAGAAATACCATTTGACCCAGCAATCCCATTACTGGGTATATATCCAAAGGATTATAAATCATTTTAATATAAAGAGACATGCACACATATGTTTACTGCAGCACTATTTACAATAGCAAAGACTGGGAATCAGCCCAAATGGCCATCAATGATAGACTAGATTAAGAAAATGTGGCACATATACACCATGGAATACTATGCAGCCATAAAAAAGAATGAGTTCATGTCCTTTGTAGGCACATGGATGAAGCTGGAAACCATCATTCTCAGCAGACTAACACAGGAACAGAAAACCAAACACTGCATGTTCTCATTCATAAGTGAGAGTTGAACAATGAGAACACATGGACACAGGGCAGGAAATATCACATACCGGGTCCTGTCAGAGGGTGGGGGCTAGGGGAGGGATAGCATTAAGACAAATACTTAATGTATGGGGGCCTTAAAACTTAGATGATGGGTTGATGGGTACAGCAAACCACTATGGCACATGTATACCTACGTAACAAACCTGCACATTCAGCACATTCATCAGAGAACTTAAAGTATGATTTAAAAAATATATTGAATGTGGTAGAAAATAGCAAAGGGCTGAGTTAATTATTTTAAATTTATTTCTGGTAATAAAACTTTTTGAGCCTCGTACTTGTCTTTTGACCATAGCTCTTACCACATTTTATAACATTTTATATTAAATACAAGGAGAGTTCAAAAATCCATGGAAATTTGAATTGAATGATAAATAATTTAAAATATTAACTGTATTTCTCAACATAACCTTCACAAAGTTCAAGATACTTTTGTAAGTGATGATACCAATGATTTAGTCCATCCCTAAAAAAAACTTAGGGTCTTAGGAATTTGCCCATGTCATTGCAGTTTTCTTTACATTGTTATCTGAAGAAAATGGGTGTCCTTTACAGAGTTTTTAAGATCAGGAGACAAAAAGAAGTCAGAAGGAGCCAAATCAGTACTGTAAGGACAATGGATAATGATTTCTCATTCAAACTTTCACAGAATTGTCCTTATTTGATGCGAAGAATGAGCAGGAGCATTGTCGTGATAGAGCACTCACTGAAGATTTCCTTGACATTTTTCTGCTAAGATTTTGCTTTTTCAAAACACTCTCATAGTAAGCAGATGTTATTCTTTGGCACTCCAGAAAGTCAACAAACAAAATGCCCTGAGCATCCTGACATACTATCACCATGTCCTTTGCTTTTGACCAGTTTGCTTTTGCTTTGAGGGACCACTTCCATTTCTAGGTAGCCCTTGCTTTGATTGTGCTTTGTCTTCAGAATCACATTGGTAAAGCCATGTTTCATCTCCTGTTACATGTTTTTTCCAAAGAATACTTTAGGATCTCCCTCCCATTTGTTTAAAATTTCTGTTGCAAGTCCTCCTCCTATCTGCAGCTGATCTGAGTGCAATGCCTTTAGCATCTATAGAGTGGAAAGCTTGCTGACCTTTAATTTTTTCAGTCAGAATTGTGTAAGCAGAGTTGAGATGTCTATAGTACTGGCTATTGTTCTATCATTAATCACTGGTCCTCTTCAGTCAGTACACAAAGTAACAGGTTAGTTTTTTTCTCATAAGTTGATATAGATGGTCTGCCCCTGCAGGCTTCATTTTTAACATCATCTTATGTCTTCTTAAAAGAAGTTATCCATTTGTAAATTGTTGATTTATTTGGGGGCATTGTCCCCGTAAACTTTTTCTGCAGCATCAATGATTTCACCGTTCTTCACCCACGCTTCACCATTAATTTGATGTTTGTACTTGCTTCATTTTTAGCAGAATTAATTCTGCTCTGATGGAGACACTTTTCAAACTGATGTCTTACCCTTCTTAGTGCCTCTAGCGACATCCTATTTAGACCTGTTATAACAAGTTAGCATAAGTTTATTTTGGTATCAAAAAAATTGAAATCCACACATAGTTTTTTCATAATACACGTTTTCCAATGAACCTTTTGAAAACCTCTTATATTTTTATGATTAACATGAAACAACTGTAACTGCAATTTTTAATTTTAGTTTTTTATTTTATTCAGTTGCCTACTAAGCAATTTTCTATATTTAATTTCCTTGAGATTGTGTTTTACTCTGTTGAGATTATAGATTTCTCTTGTATTACTTGTGGTTAAATAATGCAATATGTGTAATTTATTTTTCATGGCATGTATTGAAGTCCATTTTATGGTTTATAAGTTATAACATATACCCAAGACTGAGTGAAAATGTATATTCTTTGTAGGAAGCTAAGTATGATGTACAGGCCTACTAACTTTATAGATTATTTCTATCAAATACAATACAGTCTCATTTTAATTTTCATTATATAACAAAAATAATTTTTAAATTCTCTGTTTTGTTTAATATCTCTTTAAATTTCTAATGAGTGTTTGCCAACATATATTTTGGTGCTATTACTTTGTGCATAAACATATGTTAATATAACTTCTGCCTTCAATCAAGATAAAGTAACAGAGACCAGGTATACCCTACCACCCAAGACAACCAAAAAATAAAAAAAAAAAAAAGGAAAAAAATATGAAGGCAACAGTTTCCATGATCCTGAAAATCAGAAAAATATAAGTCACTGACCTCTGAGAAATGTGAAATAAACCTTACTATTTTCTTACTGTTTCCTTACTATTTTCCCAGGCTATTTCCCAAGACAGTTTACAGATCAGTTTTCACAGAGGAAGTCAGGTAGAGCCTGAGAGACTCCTTGAGTTGTAAAAACAACTCAACTGAGAGCCAGTGTAACACTAAGTCAGCTGGAGTTTCTAATACAAAGTACTAGAGAGGAGATTGCTACACAATAAACTCTGGAAAACTGCGGAGGATTTCCCTGAAGTAATTGACTGAGTACTGGTAAGCACATAGATATGAAGAAACTACCTGTGTCCAATGAAAGAACCACCTGAAAGCATAAGGGAAAAATATGTAGTATTTATATAGGGCCAGGAAGGATCTTGCCTCAATATTGAGGAATACAGATGCTTCTCAATTCTTAATAGGGTTATGTCCCCCAAACCCTTTGTAAGTTGAATATACCATGTTGAAAATTTAATTAATATACCTAACTTACTGAACTTACTGAACATTTAATGAATGCATCTAACAAAACTGTTTGCTTTTCATTGATTTTTAGATTCAGTCTCTGGATTATTATTCAAAGATAATCTCACCATATCTCTGTCATGGAACCAGTAGATTCCATAAAATTGTCAATGTCTGGGTGGAGAATTTGGATAATACATGTTTAGAGTATATCTTGATTTACTCATTGAGATATCAGAAAATAATAATGTTTAATTTTTGAGAAGGTGGACTATATGTTGGCAATGCCTATATTACAATTTGTGATGACTGAGTCTTTCTACTGTACATGAGTAATGGAGTGGATCTAAAACAGAAAACTGTGTGTTTTCTGATATCATTTTAGTTCATTATATTTATAATGTAATCTATTTGAATATATTTGTTTCTGTTCCAAAGACTCTTAAAGGAGTTTAGAAGAGAATGTCATGATTATTAGAAAGTAATATGTATTAATTGTAGTAAGATCTACCAACCTAGCTTCATTTATTTTTATTGTTTTTGGAATTTTGATTTTGATTTTTAATTTTTATGTCATAGTAGTACTTTTAGCTGCCTTTTAAACCAACATTCTCTCTTTTCTTCCAAATAACGTCTTGATTTTATTTACAGAAGTATGCTTAATCTGAATTGAAACCATGTCTAAATAAAGAGACTGAGCCATGATCAGTTGAAATCAATCACAGTGGTACTATTTCTCTCATTAGTGGTAGATTTTTACATAAAGGTGATGCATTTCTAGTCAATAAAATATGAGGAGGTCTGTTGAGGTTATTCTTTGAAAGATATTCCCCAGCAATAAAAAGTGAAACAGAGGAGGAAATAACTTCTTCTCCCATTGAATGCTGTGGTATCTGACTATAATGACTGGGTCTTGGGTAGCTTTATTGTCATCTTGAAAGATCAGGGATACACTGAGCATGGCAGAGCAAGAACTGAGGAGCTTGAGGACATTATGCAAAAGCTCAGTTCATTAGCCCTAAAGGAGTTTGCCCCCCAAAACTTTTTATTATGTGAGTTAATATATTTTATTTATTCTTTAAAACAGCTGAGTGGAAATTTTCTGGTTTTTGTATCTTAAAAAATTTCTGAAACATTTTTAAAAGATAACAGTAATTGTTACTTCAAAAAGCATGTTGATGTTACTTTTATGGATGAGACCATTTAAGTAATTCGTGAACTATTAAGCAAATAATTTCCAAGAGAGCTAGATTGCGGATCAGAGTCAAACAGGAAATGGGTCCTTTGGTCATGGTATAGCACTATATCCTAATCAATGTTTTTATCCATTTTTAACTATTTTTGCCATTGATATAAAGGAGAAAACCTAGAGACTGAAGTCTAAAGTTTGCTGTTTAAAGTCATTGATGATATTTGCTTATCATTTCAGCATCATTTCTCATTGTGTATGAGGTATATAAACATATATATGTACATATGTAGCATGAGTTATACATATAACATGCTTATATTTTGTATTATATATAATGTATGTTAAATATTATATTTATCACATATATACATGCATATAACATGCCACCAGAACACAAAATATGTCCTATTGTACATGCTCACTCTTTCCACATGCTGTTTTCTGAATATCCTTCCCATTTTTATACAGATAGTCAATTTGATTGGTGCTTTATTCATATCCGTTTTAATAGGTCAGTGAATAGACTTCCCAGTTGCTGGGAGTATTGACTGCTAATGGCTCATGTTTGTCCCCTTTTCCAGAGTATTGCCTGTGGCTGCACAGGAGCTGCCATAGCTGGGAGATTAATCCCTCTTTCTGAAATGGCAAACTGAAGCACCTGTAGTGATAACCAGTGGATGACTGACAATGGTGGTACAAAAGAGAGCTCTTCTGCTTCAAAGTGGAGACAAATAAGTGGACTTCATCTGAGATGAACAAGACTGGAACCCCTCTACGTATGCTCTCTTATACATGAAGAAGTTAGTTCAAGCTTTTCCACATAGTGGGTAAAAATGTTTCAGGAGACAGCAAGCTCTAATTCACAAGTGCTTTTCATTTTATGCTTGTAATGCATCTGCTAATGTTGCATAGGCTAAAGCACATCATGCAGCCAATAACAGAGTCAATTTTGGAGGGTACCTTGTAAGAACATGGATACAGGGAAGTTGATTCCTTGGGGTTGACTATAGAAACATACCACCACAGATAACCTCTGGCCTCAAAGGTCTCATCTCCTCTACTAACTAGAACTAAAATAATTATCTATCACCTCCCCCCAAAAACACAACCTATATTTGTGAGACAGGAAAAAAGACAGCTGCAATAACTGCATTAGACAATCTCATTCAAAGAATAGAAGCCTTACAATAGTCATTTGTTCATAGCAATTATGAAATTTAATCAGGCATATTTTGTTAGGCTTCCTATCCCTACTACTAGCTCAAGGAGTGTTCCTTTATCAGGACCCTGCTCTGCTTTCATAATCATTTGCTAGTCTGTTGTGCTTCATAGCTCTTGCCTGTGCCCCCACTCCCCACAAAAATCCTTATTTTTCATAAGTGGGTGAGTAAGTTCTTCATCCTGTTTCCTGTCTATTGAAAGTTGGATCTCCAGCTAGACATGGTGGCTCATGTCTGTGATCCCAGCACTTTAGGAGGCCAAAGAATGTGGATCACTTAAGGTCAGGAGTTCAAGACCCACCTGGGCAACATGGTGAGACCCTTTCTCTACAAAAAATAAAAAATTAGCCTGTAATCCCAGTTACTTGGGAGGCTGAAGTAAGAGGATCCCTTGAGTCCAGGAGATGGAGGCTACAGGGAGTTTGCACTGTGCTCCAGCCTGGATGACAGAGCAAGACCCTGTCTCTAAATAATAATAATAATAATAAGCAGAAGAAAAAGGGATCCCTAAGTCCTCTTTGCTTTTGAGTTGTTTCTGTCCTTATTAAACATCCAAACTGATCCAATTCCCTTAAAAAAGTTATGTTTTCCATGAATTATAGTTCACTTCATTAGACAAAAGCCACATCTACAGCTACTTTATTTTTAAGGTATCTTTTTTCTAGATATCTTTAAAAGTATTTTGAAATTATACTTTTAAAGACACATAACTTTAATGTTCTTGAAGTCTTCTGTCAAAAATGAGAGGGTCAAATAGGTACTACCTTGAATATTTCAGAAGTCCTAACAAAGGCTCTGATGTCCTTGATTAGATATTTACTCTGTGACCATTTCTTTCTCTGAGAGTCTTTTTCTAGGAGTAGAGATGTGAAATAGTCCTTAAAGTCAAACTCAGCCATCCTGTCTTCTCTGTATTTCTTCTAATTTTGCTTGAAAACTTAATAGTTTTCTCTTTAGCTCATCTTTCTCACTCTATACGTTATCGTATACCATTAAAAGAAGACAATTGACATTTTAATAATTCTGCCCAGAAACCTTCTTAGTAGATTTACAATTATATATACTGTTTACCCTCAAACAACTCAGAGATTAAGGAACCCAACGCTCCAAAAATTCACATATAACTTTTGACTCCCCGAAACTGAACTATTAATAGCATGTTGACCAAGGTCTTATCGATAACATAAACAGTTGGTTAACACATATTTTTTATGTTGTGTGTACTATATACTCTATTCTTATAATAAACTAGTCTGAAAATGAAAATGTTTTTAAGAAAATCAGAAGGAAGAGAAAATGTATTTACTCTTCATTTGGAGGAAGTTGATCATCATAAGTGTCCTCATCTTTGTCGTCTTCATGTTGAGTAGACCAGGAAGAGGACGAGGTATTGGTCTTGCTTACTTAGTGGTGATAGAGTTGGAAGAAAATCTGCATATAAGTGGACCCACACAGGTCAACTACCTTGCTCAAGGGTCACCTGTATACTCTACTTCACATTGATCTTTCGACTGCTTGTTCCACTACTACATGCATGGCTAACCATTACTTCCAGGCTCCAATATCAGTTTCCTTACATAGTTTCTGGAATCCACTAACAGGTTTTCTTTTCTTGGATTTTGATAACAGTTTCCTCAACACTTTATAAAAGTGTTTCCTCAACACTTTTATAGCATTCGGCTGCCACCCAAAGTCAAGACCACATCTTAAGTTGCTGCAGGTACATGTGACACCATTAAAATATTATGTTGGTAGAAAGGTCTTCAAGACACGCAAAGTGGAAAAAGGACTGGTTAAGCTTCTAGCTCACTACCAGATTAGAAAGAAAGTCATTGATGGGAGAGCCAAGTTTATGTTAAAATAAACGGAATATTTCATTATTTCAACTGGATTGAACAGGTCCCTATTTATAACATATCCTACATTTTAATTTTCTAGTAGATTATCATTTGAAACATGAAAATACAATTTAATTGTATCATAACAAAACAACTCTTCCCAAATTTTGTTTGAAATGTATCACTTCTTAAAACATAATTGCAAAAGCAACAACATAAAACTATGATTGTCAAAGTATTAAACTGTTCCCCAACTAGCCTGCTCCTAGTACGAGTTTCTTTTAGTAATGCAACTTCTGAATTGCATCCTTGCTGTCTGATATTTCTATAATTATATGACTAACATAAAGAGTGTTATGCAAATGAAGTCATGTGAGATATGAGATAGTAGTGGTACATAAAGTTATTATTTACAATGGGTTTATGGCATGTTTATTACAAATGCCTAATTTTTTCCACACTAGCCAAGTAAATAAATCATATCACAGTGGTAGGTTGAGAATTACCAGAATAAAATATTACGTTAAGATAACATCACTCATAGGAAAATCACGAGTTTATGGTTCGTGGCCAAAAAGCAGGAGGTGGGGCCGGGGGGAAGCCAACACTAGCATATTTGATCAAGGAAGCCCTGTTCCCTCCTCTCTGATTATCTAAAGTTCATTGTTTCTTGAATTCACTTTAGGCTCCTCTTTGGCAGCTTCTAGTTGCCCCATCCTTTAGGAATGTGCTCTCTTCTAAGCTATTGTAGCTCTTCTTGCCTTGATTTTTTATTTAAAGACTTAACTATTGAGTCAAATTTGTACATATTATCTTTTATGAACATTCTGTCCCTGTAAAACTAGTTCTTAAACTCTTGAAGAAATTCTTTCAGGTATTTTTGAGTGTCTGGTACACCATGTGCCAGGCACAGTGCTGAATTTTGGGTTTATATTGGTGCAAATAAACATCCCCACAAAAAGAAAAACTCCTGAGCTTATGGAGTTTATGTTAGATTGGAGGATACAGAAGTTAATAAAAGATTGATTGAATACAGGCTGGGCACAGTGGCTTATACCTCTAATCCCAGCGCTTTGGGAGGGTGTGGCGGGTGGATTGCCTGAGGCCAGGAGTTTGAAACCAGCCCAGCCAACATGATGAAACCCCATCTTTACTAAGAATACAAAACTTAGCCAGGCGTGGTGGTGCATGCCTGTAATCCCAGCTACTTGGGAAGCTGAGGGAGGAGAATCACTTGAACCCAGGAGGTGGAGGTTGCAATGAGCCGAGACTGTGCCATTGCACTCCAGCCTAGGCAACAGAGCAAGTCTCCATCTAAAAAATAAATAAATAAATACATAAATAAAAAGATTACATAAATACATATAAAATATATCTGTAGTAGGTGCTACAGAGATGAAGTACATGGTTATGAAAGCATATGATGGGGGAAATTTAGGAGGCTAGGTAAGTGAGAATAGTTCTCCCTAAAGAAAGAAATGTTGAAAAGGAATCTGAAGAAATGGTAGGATTTAACTAGGTAAAGCAAGGCTGTGGTTAGAAAAGAACATTCTAGACACAGGCAGCAGCATATTCAAAGCCTCTATGATGTAACACAGGATATCAAGTAGGGGGAAATGAAAGCAGAACACTGTGGTTGCAGGGCAGAGAGCAAGGGGACTTGAGAGAGGGGCTTGAAGCAATAGAATCCAAATCGCATAGGTCATGTTAAAGATATTACTGTTTATCCCAACAGCACTGGAGAGTCTTTGATGGATTCTTAGCAAATGACACTATATCCTACAAAATTGATTATGGCTGCGGTGTTGATAATGGAGTAGTTACAGATGTTATCAGTCAATGTAGAAAGTATCGTCAAGATATGTATCTGATACTTCTTGAGCACCTCCCTTTTTGTGCATTCTCTCTCACATTTCAGCTCTTTGTGTCACTCCAGCTGCAGCTGCTTGGCCCCCCTGCTATTCTACTCCCTTGAGTCTACCAGTCACTCACCTGGGAGGCCTACTCTTCACCTGTGGCTGCTGCTGAACTACCGATTCAATGAACCTCATGTTCTGAGTTTCCAGTTTTTTCTGCTAACTCTGGATTTGTATAAAGTATCATTTCACAGCATAAGAGATCTAGCTTTTCAAGTTGCCACCAAAGGCGTCAGATAATATTTTTCTAAAGTTTGGAAGTTAACTCTCTGAGAAGCCACTTTGATTATTGGGAAACACGTGACAGGAGAAAGCCCGTAAACAAATGTTGTCTCTTTCTTCCTCCCTATGGATAATATCTTGGCACATTTCCTTTGCATGGTATGTCTAGAGATATCTCATGTGGCTGAGCAACCAGCTGCATCTGTTTTGTGGCTCATGATGATGCAGTGGTCAACATAATAATGCATGATTTTGCATCACTTCGAATCTTTCCCCCTCTTACTTTGCTGTGTCCTCACTCTCCATGCCCTGGGGTGGTGCCTCAAAAATTAAACATTAGTACTTAACCTTTGTTTCAGGTTCCAATAGGTGAAGGCAGAAAGCTTTTGTAGCATGTGGATGATGATGGCCTGGAATAGAGTGGTGAGACAGAGATGGTGTATTAATTTCCTAGGCCTGCCATAATGAAGTACAGAAGATTGTGTGGCTTAAAACAACGGAATTTTATCCTCTCACAATTCTGGAGACTTGATGTCTGAAATCAAGGTGTCGGTGGTGTTTGCTCTCTCTGAAGGCTGTAGGGGAGAATCCTACTTTGCCTCTTCCTTGTTTCAAGTGGTTACCTGAAATCTCCGCTGTCTTTGGCTTGTAGATGTATTCTCCCAATCTTTGTCGCTGTCTCTAATGGCTTTCCCCTTGGGCGTCTGTGTTCAAATTTCCTCTTCTTACAAGGATAACCTACCTAGTTAACCTAGTTACTGGTTTAGGGACTACCCTAATCCCATATGATCTTAACTTGATTACATCTTTAAAGTACCTATTTCCAACTAAGGTTACATTCACAAGTTCTGGGTGGACATACATTTTTGCAAGACACTGTTCAACCTAGCATACATGAAAAGATATTTGGCATTAAACCAGCAGGATTTGTTCACAGATTAGATATTAGGGGGTGAGGAAATGGGATGGAATCATGGATAACTCTTGATGTCTGGCATGTGTAGTGATGTGATTCATAAAGATAAGGAACCCTGAAGAAAAATCAGGTTTTAGGGTAAAGATCCTGAATTAAATTGTAAGTATGTTGAGTTCAAGTCACTTTGAAAGGGCCTGTGTGTCCTACCTCTTGTTATTCTCAAGATTCAGCACATAGCAGGTACCCAGTAATTATTTATGGATAGCCTAATGATGGTGGCAATAATGACAATGATAATAAAGCTTAACATTTTTAGCAATTTTAGCCTTGGCTGTTTCTTTTTCAGTATTGACTGCCAGTGCCAACACGAGGGAATGATATGGTGCTATTACTATGAATGATGATAAGAACAAAATAATATTTACCATTTATTTAGCACTTATTATATTTATGACTCCATTAAACACTTTACAAATGCTATTTACAACCTTTAAACAAGCCAGGTTTTAGATGAGACACATGATGTTCACAGAGATTAAGTAATTTATGCAAGTTCAGATGGACAGAGAGTGTTAGAATATTAAATCTATGCTCGTTTTATTGAAAAGCTTTTCTTCATACTGCTGTATGGCTGGAAATGAGGACATATTTGGCAAGTTGACAGGATAATCATCTCTCAGCTTCCTGCAAAGTAAGTATTATTTTGTTTCTATAATTCAGATGTCCAACGCACAGTAAACATGAAACGTCTTCCTGAAATGTTTATTATATTTAAAGAGTTAAAGCATTAGTTTTATTGCAAAATAAAGAATGTTATATTAATAGTAAAATAATAATACATTAAGTGAAAATTTTTTAGTTTTTCAGATAAAACCTAAAATTTCAAAGAAATTTTTAGCCTGGTAGCATGTTGTTTATAGTGGCATTTCCAGACACCTGTGAATTCTTTTTCACTCTTATCTGTCCTTCACTGTGAGTTAGTGAAAAACTAGAAAAGCGTGGTATAACACTTAGAGTTTCTGGAGAGTAAGTCTCATTTTAAAAGTTTTTCAGTGGTCACATTCATTTTTATTTCTTTGAAGTTTTGAATTAGAAACTTCACTGTTTTTTTCACTTCACATGTACCAGTTTCTCATGTAAAAAGGAATTAATAAAAACAAAATACATTTTGAACATAATTTTATATTCATATGGAATTTTTAATCTTTTTAACACATGCCAATTAAACTGTGTCTTACATCACACTTAATGACTCAAAAACACCAATAAATATTTAAAGGTATACACCTAATCCAATCAGTCTTCTCTCATTAAGCTCTGGAACTCTCATGTTCTCATACAGAAATCATTCAGCCATGCTTAGGTACCACACATGTTTTGAATTGCTGCCTATTCTTGTGTACTTTTGCGAGGATAGAAGAAAAATCAGCTGTTTTTTTATTAAGTAGATACTAATCAAAGCATGATAGTAACTGAATGTCTTATTTGATGAAAAACACTTTTCTGCCATAAACAAGGGAAACAGATAATAATTTATTTAAAAAACACAAATTCTCTTGTTTTGGACTTTGCCTTAGGTAACAAAATATACTAGCTGTACAACAAATGAACAGAAAAGACACTCATATATGGGTATGTGCACATAAACAAACCCCAAAAGAGTGAAATATATGTGTCACATAATCAGACTCTTTTGGACCTCCAAACCAAGTACAATTGGTCTGCACTTATTTCTTTCTGTTATTATCTCAATCAATAGTCATAAGGGTCTAGTTTAATTTCTTCTCCTTTCTCCATATCTATTAGCACAGTGCCTAATTAATAGTAATTTAATAAATATTTATTGAATAAATGAACAAATGGCCTTATATATTTTTTGACCCTGATCACTCTAGCCCACTATTATTTAGGTTTACGATAGTATCTACTTCTATTAAGTCATGAGTAATCATTCTGGCCCACAACTTCGCTGTAGCAAGGTGGAAAGGAGTCTGATTGCTCTCATTTTGAATCTCATGACTGGGAGTGAAAATGTGGACAACTTCACTTACCCTTCTGAGAGCTAGATTTTTTCTTCTGCAGCATGGAATTCATAAAATGGTTTTAATTTGTTAAGAGATTATATGACTAAAATGTGTAAAATATTTTGCATATGTTACCTGTAAAGATAAATTCTCTTCACTTCTATGTCCTTTGAACTCAAATCAGAGGATGAGAAATGATTGATGTAGAAAATCCTTGGATGTTTAGATACACACAGAAAGGGTGTCTTAGATAACAGGAGTCCTTAGATAACACTTTGATAATCACTGCTGCAGCAATAATTACTAGTTTCACAGAAAGCAAAAATTATAATACTACTTAAGAAACTGCAATGTATAAATATCCTTTTTGTGACAGAAATTTTGACCAGACATATAAACTGAAAATCATAAGAATCGGATATATGAAGGTACTGTGCACAAACAAGAAGCTAACCTAGTAGAAATTCAGCACAATTAAATTTAAAAGGTTATTATAAAAATATTTCTGAAGTCTGACTTTCCTCAAGTACCAAAAATAAAGAAAAAAAAAGGAGAAAAAAATAAAAATAAATATTTTTTTAAACTCTTCCAAAAAATAGAGTTAGTGGCAATATTTCCAAACACACTTTGTGAGGTCAACATCATCTTAACTAAGTCAAACAAACACACCTCAAGAACACTAAGGCCAATATCTATAATGGACATTGATGCAAGAATCCTCAGTAAAATGTTAGTAATGGTTTATCAAAAGGATTACACATCATATTCAAGTGGAATTTATTCCTGGCATGCAAAGCTGGTTTAACTTGTGCAAACTAACAAAAGTGATACTTCACATTAACAGAAGAAGAGATAAAAACCACGCGATCATCTCAACTGACACAGCAAAAGCATTTAACAAAATCACCATACTTTCTTGATTAAAACTCTCAACAGTTTAGGTGCAGAAGGAAAATTTCTCAATATAGTAAGCCATTTATGAAAAACCCACAGTTAACATTAAAATAAATAGGGGAAAACTGAAAGCCTTTCCACTAAGATCTGGTGCAAGGCAAGTATACCCAGTCTGGTCATTCCATTCAACATAGTACTGATCATACTAGCAAGAACAATAGGACAAGTAAGAAATAAAAGGCATCCAAATTTGAAAGGAAGAAGTAAAATTATCTCTATTTGCAGATGGCATAATTGCACATATGGAAAACTTCAAAGATTTCACACACATAAAAACAAGAAAATCAACAAAACCAAAAGCTTGTTGTTTTAAAAGATCAATAAAATTGGTAAGCCTCTAGTTAGACTAAGAAAAAGAGACAGAAGGCACAAACCACTAATATCAGAGATAAAAGAGGGGACCTCACTACAAATCCCTGTACATTAAAGGACAATAAAAGAATATTACAAACAACTCTATACCCACAAATATGATAACAAAGATGAAATAGACCAATTCCTTAAAAGACAATCTATCCAACCTCACATAAAAATAATCTTAATAGGTCTATATCCATCAAAGAAGCTAAATTACTAATTAACAACTTTTTAAGCACTAAGCAACAGGTCCAGATGATATCTGGGTCTTTTTGCTCTGCGCATAAACTTTAAATCAGTCTTTTCTTATCCACAAAATAACTTTCTGGGATTTTTGACTGGGATTGCATTGAATTCACAGATCAATTTGCAGAGTTCACATGTAGACAGTATTGAGTCTTCCTATCAACGAACATGGAATATATATTAATTTGTTTAGTTCTTTTTTGATTTATTTGATCAGCATTTCACAGAATTTTCCACTAGTTATGATTAAATACCATTAACAGTTAATCAATGTTGACCTTTTTTTCTCTTTTAAGACAGAGTCTTGATCCAGCAAAATCATATCTTACTGTAACCTTGAACTCCTGGGCTCAACAGTTCTCCTGATTCAGCTTCCCAAGTAGTTATGACTATGAACACATGCCACTATGTTGGACTAACTGTAAAAAAATTATAGAAACAGGATCTCACTATGTTGCCCAGGCCGGTCTTGAACTCCTGGCATCAAGTGATCCTCCTACCTTGACCTCAAGTGCTAGGATTGCAGGAATGAGCCACTATCTCCAACACATTAACTGTTTCTCAATGATCTGATTTATGATTTTTTCCTCATTTTATTATTTCCTTTATAGTATTAATGTTTTTGACTCAATACATTTTTAAAATTATGATTTTGATATCCCACATGAGAAGATTAGATAAGCATTACCATAGAGCTAAGATTTATAGGTAAAGATATGCATTTTTATAGATTTATATTTATATTATGTGTATAATTAAACAATGTAAGAATAAAATGAGAAAAAATTTTATGTCAAAAAGTCAATCATTATCATAAATAAAAACATACCTAATATTAGAGTTTTTGTGTATTTTTATTTTAATGTGGACTTTTTTTGAAATTTTTTATTTTGTAACTTTTATTTTAGGTGGAGGGGTACATGTGAAGGTTTGTTATAGGTAAATTCCATGTCATAGGGGCTTGGTGTGCAGGTTATTTTATCACCCAGGCAATAGGTGTAGTACCCAATAGGTAGTTTTTCGATCCTTACCCTCCTCCCCAACCTCCATCCTCAAGTAAGCCCCAGTGTCTGCTGTTACCTTCTTTGGGTCCATATGTACTCAATGTTTAGCTCCCACTTATAAGTGAAAACGTGTAGTATTTGGTTTTCTTTTCCTGTGTTAGTTTCCTTAGGATAATGGCCTCTAGCTCCATCCATGTTGCCACAAAGGATGTAATTTTGTTCCTTTTTATAGCTGTGTAGTATTCTATGGTGTATATGTACCACTGACACAGAGTAGATGGCAAATAAATATTAGCTTGTATTGTTCACAGATGTGAATATCTTAATTCTGACTACTACAGTGAGTGGATATTTGTTAATTGTTAATATTGATAGATAATAAACATTAACTTCGTTTGTTTTAACCCCATCTAAATTAGGATGCTGCTCATCCTAGGTATATATAAGATAGATAGATAGATAGATAGATAGATAGATAGATAGATAGATAGAGCTTAACTAGTTGATTTCTGTCTGGGTGGCTTTTATAGTATGCTAAACTGTGCGTTTCAATTAATATTTATTGAGTGCTTGTGTTACATGTCAAGTTTTATTTATGCACTTCCTGCAATATAAACTAACTTATGGATAGTTCTGCAATTATATTTTTTTCTGTAAAATAGATTTTTTATGCAGGGGATAAGATGCTCCAAGCTTTTCATTTTTCTCTCCATCTCATGTGAAACAATAATTGAAGTTGATTACCAACACAGATAGGGAAAATTATATTGATTTCCTAGGGTTGCCATAAGAAAGTATCACAAATTGGGTGATCTAAAACAACAGAAATTTATTGTCTGTCCCACAGTTCTGGAGGCTAGAGGTCCATAATCAAGGTGTCAGCAAGATCATACTCTCTCTGAAATCAGAAAAGGAGAATCCTTCTTTGCCTCCTCTATATTGTTGTATTATCCAGCAATTCTTAACATTCTTTGGTGTGTTAATGCATTCCTTATTAAGTCTCTGCCTACGTTGTTACCTGATTATTTTTCTGTGTGATTTTACACTGTCTTCCCTCAGTGCCTATCTGTGTTTTGTCCAAACTTCTCCTTTTTATAATGAGAGCAATCATACTGCGTTAGGCCCCTCCTAATGACCTTATCTTAATTACATCTACAAAGACCCTATTTCTAAATAAGGTCACATTCACAGATACCAGGGGTTAGAACTTCATTATATCTTTTGGAGGGACACAATTCAAGCCATAACACAAACCCTTTTGCCTTACGCAACAAAAGCTATAAATATCCCTACTGTTCAGTAAACATCTCAGCAGAATAATGGAAAATACACTTTTATAGAAGAAAAATTCTTAATTTCTGTGTAGTCATTCTTCATAGGATTATTGATAATTTGGGGAATATTCCAAACAAAAATATAGCCATGCATGTGTGAAGATGTTTGTACAAGAATGTCCATCATAGCCTCATATTTTATAATATCAAAAAATTAGAAACACTGTCAAGAGTCATTAATAGGGAGTTGGTTGCCCACATTAAGATTCAACTTCCATAAAGCAAAACACTATTTTTGGTCATTTTAATAAATGAAGTGTATTTATTACTAGTGATATGGCAATAAGAATTATAAATTAATAGCTGAAATACAATGATTGATTTCCAATTACCAGGCAATATGTTATGTGCTTACTGTATCACATTTAATTTTCTCAATAATCATATGACATAGATGTTCTGCTATCTCCATTCTACAGATAGGTGGTAGTTAATAAGATTAAGTAATTTACCCAATTACACCCAGTGCTGAGTGGAGCAGACAGTATTTACATCCAGATAGTCCAATTGCAAGTCTCAAGAGCATTGTCTCTATGTTGTTAACGATTGAATAGATGCAACAACACATATTAATTTCAGGAAGCAATCATTTAAGGAATATTTTGTATAGTGTGATTCCACCTTGGGGAAAGGGGTGTGTGTGTGTGTGTGTGTGTGTGTGTGTGTGTATGTTTATGTGTTTAAAAGGTGAAAGCATATCCAGTGGGGTAGTCAGAAATGGGGATGGGAACTAAAATTATTGAGTAGCACATACCTAACAATACCAAAACTTTGCAAATTATAAGAGAAAATGCTATTTAACATCCTTCTATGTCTTACCAGGAAATAAACAGATATTCTCAGAAAGAAAGCAAAAAGGAAATCTTGAAGGTAAGTTTGCAACTAACCTGTTTATTTACACACAACTCATTTTTCTATTCTGCAGTCCTGGAAGAGTTTCTCCAACATGATCACCTTGGTGTGTGACAAATCTGCTATCAAAAGTTGCTTCTACAAAAATTACATTTGTTTCTGAACAGGAAGCAGAGAGAGACATTGAGATGCAGAATTGGTAATAGCTAGTTTAGAAGAGCTAAAATAATTTTTTGATCTGCCAGGAGAAAGAATGGTGACGTGGGGAGAGGTGGGATGTATTTTTGTCCTATCTCTAATATAGAGAGGGCAGACTTGGAAGGATTTATGACCCTAGACTCACAGAGAAAAGAGTATTCACAACTCAAAGTGCTCATTAGGCTGCTGAAGTAAAAAGGGCTTGGGAACTCCTCACATGAGAAGGCAGCATGATACTGACACTAACAGTTGGTGGATGGATGTAAGTATTCAACTACTGGGAAGCAAGTGAATCTCTAAAAGGAGGTTCATGATTAGAGCCCAGCAGTTTTGACACACTGCAATCAAGCTACAAAGAAACACAACATAGTAAGGGATAAGCTTGTCAAAAGAGTAAAAACCGAGGATACTCAGGTAGAGCTGAGACCTAAGTTTTTGGAAAGAGAAAAACACATAAACCAAAGTAATTTCAGACAGCATTGTTTTTACTTGATTCAACTATTTGAGATGAATAAATATTAAATAAATTAAACTTTTTCTTAGGGGACTAAAATGAAACTACCTATGGGAATAAAAAACAAAGACACAGAAAAACAAAGAGAAGCACTCCAAAATTGGGGAAAAGGAGGTAAATCTTTGTGGAAATATAAGTAATAAAGTATCATTATGGTGACTTTTCAAATACTGGCTAATCAATTGTGCTATGTTAGGTAAGATATGTTTATTGTCCAATGATTCAATGTAACTTTCTATTTTTGACAAAGAAATAAAAATATATTTCTGACTATAGAAATAAAGTCATTCAGGTATGACTGAGCTATTATAGTTAAAGTCAACTCAGAATAATCATTAAAGCTTATTGAGCCTCTAACGCAGCAAGCAATATTCTAAGCACTTTTTAATATCCGTTCATGTAGTACTCACAAGAAGCCAAAGGTATGAACTATTATTAGCTCCTGTTTGAAGACAAAATACTGAGGTACAAGCTATCCAAACAATTTACCCAAGATCACAGCCAGTACATATTAGAGCCAAGATTGTGACCTGGGAAGTCTGGCCCCAGAATCTGGGCTCTGAGTGCTACACTGGATAGCCCCACTAACTGATAAGGCAACTCATAGAGACTGAAATGTTACTGACACATGCTCATCTCCCTTTAATAGCCACATCCTAGAAACACCTCTAAAAGAGATAACTATGGTGGTTTAAACATATGTACACAAATTATTTCCTTATTTTCCTTTCAAGAGATGGAGCTTATCACATTCTCTAGAGTTTGGGGTGAACTTACTTCTTTGTTTCTAATAAATAGATATAAAAAGAGAAAGTGACCATGTGAGACTTCAGAGGCAAAGTCACAAAAGACAGTGTGGCTTCTGCCTTTCTCTCTCTTGGATCATTTGCCGTAGGGGAAGCCAGATGACAAGTTATGATGACATTCAAGTAGGCTATGGAGAGGCTGATTGGTGAGGAAGTTAAGAAGCCTCCTGCTGGCTGCCACATGAGTAAGTAATCTTGGACACAGTTTCTATAGCCTCAATCACGCCTTCAGATGACTGAGACCTCTAATAACTTCCTAACTGCAACTTCAAAAGACTCCACTCTGTTAATCTGCTCCTGAAACCCTGAAACACAGACACCATGAGCTAATGAATATTTATGGTTTTCAGCCACTACATTTTGAGATACATTGTTATGTAGCTATTGGTAACTAAAACAGCACCTATAAAAATAATATTTTAAAGTCAGTGGACATTTTTTAGTTATAAAATGTATAATAAGATAAATAGGATACCTGTTTATAAACTTAATTCTATAAATTCATACATTTTACTTTACTAAAACAAATCAAAATGCTCTGAAAACTCAGAAATCTGTGTTGCAGAAAGAGGAACAATAAGCCTTAATTGCCAAAAAATTGCTTTTTTAAAATTGCTTAGAAAATAATTTTTAAGATAAATTCTGGTATACTTTTATATTTTGATTTTCTATGTGGTTTTAATTTATTTCCTTTAAAAATGCATTGATGTTTTATGTTTTGTAGGTCACACATAACTCAACTAAGATGAAGATTCTGCACATTAATTCATAGGAATCTAGATGGTAGGTGTCTAGCTTAATTAGTTATTTACAGTGTTTATACTCACCTGCATGTTTCTCTAAGATATTCTATTGGGAGCTGCCTGCTTAGTGTTATTTACATTGTCTCTTTCTCTCAGGAAATAAAGCATTAAACAAACTTTGAATTACTTTCACAGCTACCTTGAACTGTATACCCTCAGGGACAATTATTTTAATCCCTACGTTAGAACTAAAGGTTGATTTACTAAGGAAATATGTGCCTGAACTGGGGGGCATGAGGCAAATGTTTCCACATTTCCACAGGACACTTGGTTGCCTAAATGTAAAATCGACAGCCTAAAACATTCAGTAGTGCTACATTTGTGGAGGGAGACCAGGTCTCTACATCTTAGCATTTGGAGTGCTTGCCATATAAAAGACACTAGAGGAATTGTTTATTAACCTTACAATGAATGATAATTTGTTTTGGTTTTTGTTTTGTCACAATCCTGTGTCAGAGTAGTTTCTGTAGCTACATCAATTTTAGGAAAGAGGAACTCAGTCATTAGAGGTTATTTTCCCTAAAGATAGATCATGCATAAGTGAAAGATTCCAGATTTTAAGATAAATTTTCTCATCAAAATTCCCTGTGACTTCCATTACATCTATCTGGAAAATCACTTTTTTTTTTTGAAGAGTTTTTTGTATTAAGAGGACTACTTTCTTAAAAGTTCCTATTCATTTTAAATGTCCGTAGATGCTTGCCTATGCATTCTATCGCTTAGGAAAAGCACTCCAAGGAGCCAGTTCCACTTGCTGCCTTGAAAGCAAGAAGACCTTCAGGCTGTAATCCCTCATTGACATTCTAAGAGACCCTGAGCAGCCCATTTACCCTCTCTGCATCTCTACTTGCTTCCTCTGCAAAATTAGGATGCTAATAAGTGCTGAGCTTCCTTACAGGACTGCTGTAAGGGGCAATGGATAAAAATTCTAAAAAGGTCTTTGAAAATTTGGCATGTCAGATAAATTAAAAACTCCAGCTTCTCATTAAACTTCCTGGTGCTTTGCTTAGCATTGCTCTGGCTAACATGACTTTATATTGGTTAAAAAAAAAAAAAAAAAAAGAGAGAGAGAGAGAGTTGAATTTCAAACAACGCACTGATTTCCTATAATTTTACTGATTATGGAGCATGTCAATTGAACAAATGTGTTAAAGAGTGCTGCACTTAAGTATCATCACCATCATAAGAAACATGATGATGACATTAAAACAAGTGCATTTCTGTTTCCCTGATGTGTTCATCTTATTAAGATACTTGTTCGATAGGTGTCAAATTAACACCTATCAAGGTCACTGCTGTGATAACGGGGTGTTTTGCTGTGAGCAGAATGCCAGGTTATAATCTCTTACTAATTACTTCTGAGGATTATCTAGCTACCCAGGGCGGTAGTATCTTTCACACTTATCCTGGTTGGCAAATTACTTATCTATGGTGCTGGGAAAGTTCACCTGCTATTGAGCCTAAGGAGACCTTAATTAAAATCAGTTAAGTGTATCTGTGTGTCTTTGACATTAAAAGAAACACACTCGTGAGTTCTCTTTGGAGACTCTATGCTGCTTCTCAGTACCATTTCAGCATTGACTTTTCTTGATTTTCAAGAAAATCTTATGCTTTCTTTAGAAGGTCTGTATATAGCAATTTTTCTCTCAGTTAAGAAGTTCAAGAGGTTTAGAGGGAAAATAAATTTAATGGGCATAAGTATCTTTGGAGGCTTCATCCTAAGCTGTACTTCATTTTTGCATTGACTTTTCTCCTTTCCTTTGAAATATGGCAAATTACCCACGAGTCCCAGATGTGGGGAGCAAATTTTAGCAGGAACAGAGTGGAAGGGAGGGAACAAGTGACGTGGTTCCTGAGGTCATTTGGATATGATGGATGACGTAACTTGTCCTGGATGACAGTGTCCTCAATTTTTTTTATATTTTAGGTTTACCTTTTACAAAAGGTGAGAAAATTTGAAAGACATTTTATCTTCCTAAAACGAAAGGATTAGATGTCATTTCTTAATGTTTATATGGTATAAAGACTTCATTAGTTTATCCAGAAAATATTTATTGGGGACCTAATAGGTGTTAAGTAATTGTGCTCTGAGTAATTGTGCTCCTATAAGGTGTTGTGCTAATTGCTAGGGATACAGTAGTGAACAAAACAGAAACTTTCCTGGCCCTCATGGTGCCTATATACTTATGGGGGAGATAAATATCAGACAAGCAAACCAACTAATAACTGTAAAATCACTGGTTGTGTTTAAGCGTTCTCAAGAAAAAGAATAGGTAAACTAACACAAAGACTCAATTTAAGAATGAGTTCTCAACAAAGGCCTCATTAAAGAAATGATAATTGATATTGAGAGGTGAAGCCAGCTGGACTTCCTGGGTTAAGCGGGACTTGGAGAACTTTTCTGTCTAGCTAAAGGTTTGTAAAGGCACCAGTCAGTTCTCTGTGTCTAGCTAGTGGTTTGTAAACACACCAATCAGCACTCTGTAAAAACGCACCAATCAGCGCTCTGTGTCTAGCTAAAGGTTTGTAAATGCACCAATCAGAACTCTGTAAAAACGGACCAATCAGCACTCTGTAAAATGGACCAATTAGTGCTCTGTAAAATGAATCATTCAGCAGGATGTGGGTGGGGCCAAATAAGGGAATAAAAGCTGGCCACCCAAGCCAGCAGTGGCAACCGGCTGGGGTCCCCTTCCACACTGTGGAAGCTTTGTTCTTTTGCTTTTCACAATAAATCTTGCTGCTGCTCACTCTTTGGATCTGCACTATGACCTGTAGCACTCACCACTAGGGTCTGCTGCTTCATTCCTGAAGTCAGCCAGAGGTGAACCCAGGAGGAGGAACCAACAACTCCAGATATGTCACCTTTAAGAGCTGTAATACTCACTCCTGAAGTAGGTGAGACCACGAACCCACCAGAAGAAAGACACTCTGGGCACATCTGAACATCTGAAGGAACAAACTCTGGACACACCATCTTTAAGAACTGTAACACTGCCAGGGTCTGTGGCTTCATTCTTGAAGTCAGCCATACCAAGAACCCACCGGAAGGAACCAATTCTGGACACAACATGACCACAAAATGTTAGAAGGAGCAGTCGAGAAAAGGAAACAGCGTGTGCAAAAGCTCAACGGTGGGAAGGAACTCAGTGAATTTAAGGAAGAAAAAGTAGACCAGTGAGTCTCAAATAGAGTGAATTCAGGGAAGAACTGTAAGAAATGAAGATGGAGAGTCAAGACAGATCCAGGTGATGCAGGGCTTTGTAGGTAATGATAAGGAAATTGGATTTTTATGTAAAGTGCAACGGGGATTTATTAGTGTGATCTTATTTGCATTTTGAAGAAAATCACTCTGGCTTTCATTAGAGAGTAGATTTTCATTTCATTTTATTTTATTATTATTATTGATGGAGTCTTGCTTTTGTCGCCCAGGCTAGAGTGCAGTGGTGCAATCTCGGCTCACTGCAACCTCCCCCTCTTGGGTTAAAGTGATTCTCCTGCCTCAGCCTCATGAGTAGCTGGGATTACAGGCGACCACCACATCTGGCTAATTTTTGTACTTTTAGTAGAGACAGGGCTTTGTCATGTTGGCCAGACTGGTCTCCAACTCCTGACCTCAGGTGATCTGCCCGCCTCAGCCTCCCAAAGTGCTGGGATTACACGCGTGAGCCACCGCACCCAGCCAAGAGTAAATTTTTGTAGAAAAAGAATGAAGTTACTGGAGTGGTATGAATAAGATGTGACGATGACTTGTATGAACGTCATGGTAGAGGGAAGAGAACGTGCATATGTTGGAAAAAAATGAGTATACCTGGTATACTTGGTATATAAATACTAGATTTCTGGTTTTTAAAAAATGAATGCTCTGGTTATAAGAACTATCATGGAGGATTGGAGACCAGCTATTGTTTATGTTGGGAAGTTGAAGATTGCATGTTCAGTTTTGCACATGTTGAGTATTGATGCCTTGGGGGCCCTATATGGAGATTTCAAAGGCAATTTTGACATGTAAGTTTGGAATTCATGTAAGAGGTTGGCAGGAGATGTAAATTTGGATGTCATCTCATAGAGACGCTGTAAAATTTAATGAAAAGTAATGACATCAGGAGGGGCATAATAGAGAGAAGTGCAAGAATGCAAAATGTAGTTCTGAGAAAATTAAAAAATTGTGGTATTATAAGGAAATCGAGATATTAGCAAAAGAAGCTGAGAAGGAGCCCACAAAGGAAGGACAAGAACTGGGAGAATGTGGTAATGTAATTAAGAACAAAAGCCTGATTAATTATGTCCAATACTAAGGTAAGTCCTAGCAAAATTAAGCAGTAAAAATATCCATTAGATTTTTCAAAACAGCGGGTTTGCCCTTGACCAGATCTGTTACAGCAGATTTATAGGGATAGAAGCCATAACGTAAGATAAAGAAATGAAGAAGGTGGCCGGGCACGGTGGCTCCCACCTGTAATCCCAGCACTTTGGGAGGCCAAGGCAGGCAGATCACGAGGTCAGGAGATCGAGACTATCCTGGCTAACACGGTGAAACCCTGACTCCACTAAAAGTACAAAAAATTAGTGGGGCGTGGTGGCAGTTGCCGGTAGTCCCAGCTACTCAGGAGCCTGAGGCAGGAGAATGGTGTGAACCTGGGAGGCGGAGCTTGCAGTGAGCCGAGATCACGCCATTGAACTCCAGCCTGGGCCACAGGCGAGACTTTGTCTCAAAAAAAAAAAAAAAAAAAAAAAAAAAAAGGAAATGAAGAAGGCAGGTGTCAGATTACTCTTCCATACAATTTCATGTTGAAAATAAGAAATTAACTGGAAGGAAATGTCGTGTAGGTAAATTTTTATATATAAATATGTAATTACTTATAGTTTATTTCTTAATTGTTATTTATTTAAAACAAAAATTACTGAGTATGTGCTTTATGCCAGGCATTTTTTATAGACAGAAAAATTAATTTTAGACAATTAGAGAGGAAATAGATATGCAATATATATAAAAAAGATGCTACACAAAAACTGAAGAACAACCCAAATGTCTATTAATTGAATGGTTGACCAAACCATGGCTTGTCTATATAATGTGATAACATGTAAAGAGGAATGACTCAGAAAACGTATACTCTTATGAGGGGATCTGCAAGAGAGAGTAACAAAAAAAAAAAAATCAAAGTGGACAAAAGTTATGGGTTTTGTATAATGTTCTTCCATTTATCAAAAAACGAGGAAGCCATGAATGTGATTTATCCATTCTATAACACATATGCAAATATATACTTTTTTCTCAAGTATTTTAAATGATAGCAGGATAAAACAAAAGCTTAAAAAAATTCCTATAAGTGGAAGGTGGGAACAGGTGAAGAAGGCAACTTCTCCGAATACACGTTTACAACCATGTGTTTTATAATAATAAAACAAAATCAAATTTATAAAAATAATACATAAAAATCAAAGGTAACATGAAATAAACGAATATGACTGCATGCCAAGGATTTATCTCAAGTGACTTGTGTATAGTTATTTGATTGTATATACTTGTAGATGGATCCTAAGGATAAAAATAACTGCAAAAAACTCATATTATTTTCATAAGCACATTATTATTAGCAGTATTCTTTGAAAATATATGTGTATATATAATATATATAAGTATAATAAACAAATATGCTAATATAGTTAATGTATAGTTATTGTAGTTAGAACTAAGATCTTTCACCCCCCAAATAAAATTTGATATAAAATTCAACAAATAAAAAACTAAATATTAAACTGAATTTCAAATAACTGTATGAACACATAATTTGTCTTTAAAAATACATTATTTCTTTACCATGCTCACAAAAAGAAACTAGGGATTAGTAGCGACATGTTTATTTCTATGTCTGGGCCAGCTAATATATAAAATAAACTCAGAAAAATTTTTTATGCTAGAAGAAAAGAAAATTGTCAAGACAACTGGAGTCACTTGCAAAAGATTCAAGGATCAACTTAAAAGGGGTTTTACTGGCCAAAGATGGTATAATTGGATCATCAAAAAGAAAATAACTGAAATGAATGGAAACACATCAAATATACCTAAATCCAGGAGCCCATGATAGAATTTTGTAAAATTCTACTGGTGACTTATGTAGGATGCTAAGGAAAGATCTCTGAATATTGGAAAAGGAATTAATCAAACATTTACCCAGCCTCTAGTGAACAAACACTCTATCAGGATGAAATCAACACAACCCAGAAAGTAGGAAACTCTGTAAAACAAATGCTTCTCTTTCTTTAACAAATAACTTAAAAGGAAAAATTAGAGAGATTAAAAGAGACTTAATCATTTCAACCAATTGCAATGCATTACTGTATTTTAATTCTGATTTGAATAAACCATATAAAAATGGGAAAATGTGAACTATATGTATATATTTGGTGATATTAAATTCTTATTAAGTTATATGTGCAATTATATTTTTAAAAGAGTTATTGTCTTAAACACATACACACTGTGTTAACTAGCCATCAATTTGTCCGTCAGTGATCTTTCCTTTCCAGTGTTCATACCCTTATGTAGTCAGAACCTTGTCACATTGAATCACGGTTGGAACAACAGAAGTGAGGATGTGTGACTTCCGAGGCTATGTCCTGAAAAACACTCAAGCTTCCCTTTTGGCCTTCTGCATCATGTGCTGCAGAGGAAGCCAGACAGCATACTGTGAATATGCTCAATCAGCCCAATTAAAAGCCCTATGTGGGAAAGGACCCTGGCCTCAGCCCACTTGTCATCCATGTGAGTGAGCCAGTCTGGAGGTATGGGAAGAACAAATAGCCATGAGTTGTTCATTGTTGAAACTGAATCATCGGCACAGGTGGTTAATTGTACCATTTTCCCTACCTTTGAATATGTTCCAAATTTTCCATAATTAAATCATTAAAGATTCTATTGACTCAAAGTCTCAAGGTATTGGGGCTTTTTTTCCAATAGAGAGTTTAGATTGCACAAAACCTTTTTCCATATGAATTATTCACAATTTCTGAAATGGTCAGTAGGAATTATAGTTGGAAGCTATGGTTGAGGAGCATATTTCTTCAGGACCACAAAGTTTATGACTAAGCTGTCAACACCAATCCTGAGAAGTGTTATCTGGAATAATGCCAAAGAAAAAATTATAAAAATAACACTTTATTTATCATTAGTCTTCAGTAACTTAAAATGTTGAACCTGGAAACTATGTTTAAGGTATGAATCATAGAAAGTTATCAATTAATTAATCAAGAGACCTAGAGGTTATCTAGTATACAGTTCCTCTTCTATCATTAATTTATTTTTGTCATTTCCACTGGGTAAAGGAAATTTTTTACCCAGTATTTCCCAACTGTCAATTCAATCACATTTTTATGGCTGTAATTATTTACTCAACTGTACAGCAATTGTAGCCCACACTACTGGCCACCTGTTTGAAAATTAATCAGTATAAAGAAAATTTTGTTGATGAATCTCACTTTAATGGCTGAGACATTTTCAATAATTTCCAGTAAGCTATAAAAATAATACAAATCTATTTGAAGGGAGACAATATCAAAAAGTCTTACATTTTTAACCATATTTGAAGGTTCCGAGAAAGATAACAATGGTGGACTGGTGGTTTTATTTATTCTCAGAAAATAGAACTCGAGAGATTTCTACACTCATGATTATTAAATTTAAAAATTATGAAATTCTGACAACTGTTTGATTATATATAAATAACTGCCTTAAGATCAGAAAGTAAAGCAAATGTGCTTCTCAGCGGATGTTTATATCCATCTATATTTGTCTTCTATCCTTATAATCATTGATCTATCTCTCATCTATCTGGTTCTGCAATGCTTATACATTCACAGCCCGTGATGTCTAGTCCCAGAATAGGGTTCCATTTAAAGCACAGTCCAACAGAAATTATAATCTTCACAAATCTGTGTGACAACCTTTAAGGTGATCTAAGTACAAAGAAAGCAATAACTCTCAACAACCCTGCCATCACTAAGTTTCCAACACATCAAGACTCTTACTACCCTGACTCTCCTAACTCTGAATAACTCCCTGTTCCCAATACCTTGATCTTTCAATGTTTCCTTCCATACTGTACTAGTCATTACAACATATGAAAGCTTCCCTATTCTCATCCCTCCCACACCTCCTAGAGATGCCTAAGTGATCATAATCCTTTTTTTCTTCTATTTACTTTGTCGAAGGATCCGTTAACTCAGTTTTAATTATTTTTCTCATCAGAGAATGGAGGATGAGTAAGAGGCTAGGGAGACAATGCCAACATATTTTGACACGTGGATGTGTATATGCAAAATACAGAGGTGTGTCACTTGGATCACTCCGCAAGGAAGAACTCACTTAGAAAGGAGTTTGGCCAGCAAACTTCAGCTGTCAGCATCTCAGGTCTCCTTCAACTACAGAGAACTGTTTCACTTGAGATCATGCCTTCAGTTAGTTATTGATCAAGGTCAGGACATAAAGGCCAGGACATTTTGGTCTGAAGAAAAAAATTATCATGGGCAATTTTTATTCCAGGATTCTTACCAAGTTGACTGAGGTTGTGGGACCTGAATTGCAGTTTGACTTATCTTGTGCCCAATCTTGTTGCCCCCTCTTTCCTTTCATAGGTGTTGATCCCTAACAAGTATCTTTCACCCCAAACTTTTCAGTGTTTGCTTTCAGAGAACTCAACATAAAACAGTGTATGTGTAGAGGGTGACTTCTTGCGACTTCTAATAATTGTTATTTCTTCATACGAATAAAATACACTGGAAGTCAAAAAAAGGAAGAAATAATAATCATGTGGACATTTAAGGTATTTCTGGTTGGTCCTTTTTCCTTTGTGCATTTGATTTATATATGTGAGATTATATTGGAAATGGCCATGAATGTATTGATAGTATATCTTCATTTTATCACCTAAAATTATAATATAAATGTTCAACACTTAATTATGCACTTGGATGTAAAGGTGTTAATTGTGGAAGATTCTAAGTGCTGAGTGTATTATTGTTTAACACTTTATAATAAACCTGGAGGAAGGAATACAATGTGAAATACAAAGCTAGTTGATAGAGCTCTCCTTCAAAGGGATATAATGCATTAGGGGATCTCAAACAGATAAATGCTGGAAGAAAAAGTGAGAGTAATTTCAGTGAGATAAATATAAAATGATGCACCTGGAAATAACAGCTCCCAATTTCTCTACCTAGCAGTCAGAGTGATCTAGTTAAAATGAGAATCAGATCATATCATTTGGCTGCCCTAAGTCCTACAGTGGCTACCCAGATCATTCAGAATAAATTCCAATATCCTGACAATTGCCTAGGAGCCTCTCCAGAATCTGGCCTCTGGTTATTTCTTGGATCTGCTCCCTTCCTACTTTGCCCTTTATAAGCTGCACCATATTGACTGAACTTGTTGACTGTCAAACTATTGCACCAGTTGTTTCCTCTGAATGGTATGTTCTCCCATATATCTACATTGTTCCTGATCTTTCCTCACTTAAATCTTATAACATCATTGAGGCTTTCCCTAACAATCCTATTTAAAATTGCAATGCTCACACCTGTCACTCCTCATTCCATTTTCCTCCATACTTTTTTACTGTCACTCACTACCCATTAACATATTACCTATTTTGATTATTTTCTAGCTCCTACTACTAGATCATGAGAGCAGGTAGTTTTGTCAGCAATTGCTGTATCCTAGCCCCTAAACGCAAGGTTGGACACATAGTAGGTATTCAATAAGCATTTTTTAGATAAATGAATACATTTACATTGTTAGTTAAAAAAAATGAAATGATGACCCCTTTGTATTTAGAAGCTTTAGGTAGCATCAGTATGAATTTCTGCAGATGATGATGATTTCTGGTCAAAAAATATTAGAAAGATGAGAATGTTCATTTCCAGAGAGGTGCCTTCTTTTTTATGGAATTTATAGAGGCAATCCACAAAGACTGTCTACTTTTATAATTTAGTTAATAAAGTCATTTTTAATATAAAATACTGTAAAATAAACCACTGTCCTTAAGGGCATTTACATTTTTCAAGGAAAATCCATATAAGTAAATTCATTGCAACTTTTTTATTATTATATTTTAAGTCTTAGGGTACATGTGCATAACGTGCAGTTTTGTTACATAGGTATACATGTGCCATGTTGGTTTGCTGGACCTATCAACATGTCATTTACATTAGGTATTTCTCCTAATGCTATCCCTCCCCTAACCCCCACCCCCTGACAGGCCCTGGTATGTAATGTTCCCCTCCCTATGTCCATGTGTTCTCATTGTTCAGTTCCCACCTATGAGTGAGAACATGTGGTGTTTGGTTTTCTGTCCTTGTGATAGTTTGCTGAGAATGATGGTTTCCAGCTTCACCCAGTTTCCTGCAAAGGACATGAACTCTTCTTTTTTTAATGGCTGCATAGTATTCCATGGTGTGTATGTGCCACATTTTCTTAATCCAGTCTATCATTGATGGTCATTTGGGTTGGTTCCAAGTCTTTGCTATTGTGAATACTGCCACAATCAACATACGTGTGCATGTGCCTTGATAGCAACATGATTTACAACTCTTTGGGTATATACCCAGTAGTGGGATCACTGAGTCAAATGGTATTTCTAGTTCTAGATCCTTGAGGAATCTCCATACTGTCTTCTACAATGGTTGAACTAATTTACACTCCCACCAACAATGTAAAAGTGTTCCTATTTCTTCACATTGTCTCCAGCATCTGTTGTTTCCTTACTTTTTAATGATCGCCATTCCAACTGGCGTGAGATGGTATCTCATTGTGGCTTTGATTTGCAGTTCTCTGATGACCAGTGGTGATGAGATGAGCATTTTTTCATATGTCTGTTGGCTGCATAAATGTCATCTTTTGAGAAGTGTCTGTTCATATCCTTTGCCCACTTTTTTTTATGGGGTTGTTTGTTTTTTTCTTGTAAATTTGTTTAAGTTCTTTGTAGACTCTGGATATTAACCCTTTGTCAGGTGGATAGATTGCAAGAATTTTCTCCCATTCCATAGGCTGCCTGTTCATGCTGATGACAGTTTCTTTTCGCTGTGCAGAAGTTCTTTAGTTTAATTAGACCTCATTTGTCTATTTTGGCTTTTGCTGCCATTGCTTTTGGTGTTTTAGTCATGAAGTCTTTGCCCATGCCTATGCCCTGAATGGTATTGCCTAGATTTTTTTCTAAGGTTTTTAGGATGCTAAGTCTTACATTTAAGTCTTTAATCCATCTTGAGTTAATTTTTGTATAAGGTGTAAGGAAGGGATCTAGTTTCAGCTTTCTACATATGGCTAGCCAGTTTTCCAAGCACCATTTATTAAATAGAGAATCCTTTACCCAATGCTTGTTTTGTCAAAGATCAGGTGGTTGTATATGTGTGGTGTTATTTCTGAGGCCTCTATTCTGTTCTATTAGTCTATATATATATATATATATCTGTTTTGGTACCAGTACCAAGCTGTTTTGGTTACTGTAGCCTTGTAGTATAGTTTGAAGTCAGGCAGTGTGATGACTTCAGCTTTGTTCTTTTTGCTTAGTATTGTCTTGGCTCAACAGACTCTTTTTTTGTTGTTGTTCCATATGAACTGTAAAGCAGTTTTTTCCAATTCTGTGAAGAAAGTCAGTGGTAGCTTGATGGGGATAGATTGAATCTATAAATTACCTTGAGCAGTATAGCCATTTTCATGATATTGATTCTTCCTATCCATGAGCATGGAATATTTTTCCATTTGTTTGTGTCCTCTTTTATTTCGTTGAGCAGTGGTTTGTAGTTCTGCTTGAAGAGGTCCTTCACATCCCTTGTAAGTTAGATTCCTAGGTATTTGATTCTCTTTGTAGTAACTGTGAGTGGGAGTTCACTCATGATTTGACTCTCTGTTTGTCTGTTATTGGTGTATAGGAATGCTTGTGATATTTGCACATTCATTTTGTATCCTGAGACTTTGCTGAAATTGCTTATCAGCTTAAGGAGATATTGGGCTGAGACAATAGGGTTTTCTAAATATACAATCATGTCATCAGCAAACAGAGACAATTTGACTTCCTCTTTTCCTAATTGAATACTCTTTATTTCTTTCTCTTGCCTGATTGCCCTAGCCAGAACTTCCAATACCATGTTGAATAGGAGTGGTGAGAGAGAGCATCCTTGTTTTGTGCCAGATTTCAAAGGGAATGTTTCCAGTTTTTGCCCATTCAGTATGATATTGGCTGTGGGTTTGTCATAAATAGCTCTTATTATTTTGGGATACGTTGCATCGATATCTAGTTTTTTGAGAGTTTTTAGCATGAAGGGTTGTTTAATTTTCAAGACCCATCAGTGTGTTGTATTCAGGAGACACATCTCACCTGCAAAGATGCACATAGGCTCAAAATAAAGGGATTAAGGAAGATCTACCAAGCAAATGGAAAACAAAAAGAAAAAAAGGCAGGGGTTGCAATCCCAGTCTCTGATAAAGCAGACTTTAAACCAACAAAGATCAAAAGAGACAAAGAAGACCATTACATAATGGTAAAGGGATCAATTCAACAAGAAGAGCTAACTATTCTAAATATATAGGCATCCAATACAGGAGCACCCAGATTAATAAAGCAAGTCCTTAGAGACCTACCAAGAGACTTAGACTCCCACACAATAATAATGGCAGATTTTAACACCCCACTGTCAATATTAGACAGATCAATGATACAGAAGGTTAGCAAGGATATCCAGAACTTGAACTCAGCTCTGGACCAAGCAGACCTAAGAGACATTTACAGAAATCTACACCCCAAATCAACAGAACATGCATTCTTCTCAGCACCACATCACATTTATTCTAAAATGGACCACATAATTGGAAGCAAAACACTCCTCAGTAAATGTAAAAGAGCAGAAATCACAACAAACTGTCTCTCAGACCACAGTGAAATCAAATTGGAGCTCAAGATTAATAAACTCACTAAAAACCACACAGCTAAATGGAAACCGAACAACCTGCTCCTGAATGACTACTGCGTAAATAATGAAATAAAGGCAGAAATAAATATGCTCTTTGAAACCAATGAGAACAAAAACTCAATGTACCATAATCTCTGGGACACATTTAAAGCGATGTGTAGAGGAAAATTTATAGCACTAAATGCCCACAAGAGAAAGCAGGAGAGATGTAAAGTTGACACCCTAACATCACAATTAAAACAACTAGAAAAGCAAGAGCAAACAAATTCAAAAACTAGCAGCAGACAAGAGATAACTAAGATCAGAGCTGAAGGAGATAGAGACACAAAAAACCCTTCAAAAAAATCAATGAATCCAGGAGCCAGTTTTTTGAAAAGATCAACAAAATAGATAGACCACTAGCCAGACTAATAAAGAAGAAAACAGTGAAAAATCAAATAGACACAATAAAAAATGATACAGGGAATATCACCACCGATCCCACAGAAATACAAGCTACCATCAAAGAATACTACAAACACCTCTACGCCAATAAACTTGAAAACCTAGAAGAAATTCCTGGACACATACACCCTCCCAAGACTAAACCAGGAAGAAGTTGAATCTCTGAATAGACCAATAACAGGTTCTGAAATTGAAGTAATAATGAATAACCTACCAACCAAAAAAAGTCCAGGACCAGAGAGATTCACAGCCGAATTCTACCAGAAGTAGCAGGAGGAACTGGTACCATTCTGTCTGACTATTCCAATCAATACAAAAAGAGGGAATCCTCCCTGACTCACTTTATAAGGCCAGCATCATCCTAATACCAAATCTGGCAGAGACACAACAAAAAAAGAGAATTTTAGTCCAATATCCCTGATGAACATTGATGCGAAAATCCTCGATAAAATACTGGCAAACTGAATCCAGCAGCACATCAAAAAGCTTATCCACCACAATCAAGTCGGCTTCATCCCTGGGATGCAAGGAAGTTCAACATACGCAAATCAATAAACGTAATCCATCACATAAACAGAACCAAAGACAAAAGCACATGGTTGTCTCAATAGACGCAGAGAAGGCCTTCGACAAAATTAAAACTTTTATTTAAAAAAGTTTATCAGCTGGGCGTGGTGACCCATGCCTGTAATCCCAGCACTTTGAAAGGCCAGGGCAGGAGGATCACAAGGTCAGGAGTTCAAGACCGGACTGGCCAATATGATGAAACCCCATCTTTATTAAAAATACAAAAATGAGCTGGGCGTGGTGATGTGCGCCTATAGTCTCAGCTACGCAGGAGACTGAGGCAGGAGAATCACTTGAACCCAGGAGGTGGAGGTTGCAGTGATCCAAGATGGCACCATTGTACTCCAGCCCAGGTGACTCCATCTCAAAACAAAAATTATCAATATGCCCTGATTGCCCAAGTATCCTTGTGCTAGAGAGGCTGGAAAACAATTTTCTAAGGGGAACCTTCATAACTTCCAAGGTGAGACTCTCCAATCAGAAATTCAGTCTTGTTATGCCACTCAGTAGAGGCAGAGATAGACAGTATTATATCTAGGTGAATTGTCTTCAGGGTCTATAAAGGTGTATTTAACTGGTTACCCAAAATGATATATTCTGGATTAATATGCTTTCCAGTATAATGTTACTGTGCACCAACAGATATTTATTAAAACTGAGCTAAGCAAAGAATCTCTTGGAGAACAGACTATCCATTAAGATGGATAATTTAAAATGTATTCTTGAAACAAGCTGTATCAGTAGGAAGCTGAGTGCCATAGACAGCATTATATAGCTCTCTCTCCTTCCTACAACCCACCACCTCCCTCTGTTGAAGGATGTTTAATAAAACAGCACTATGAAACTTAATTCGAAGGATGTTGTTGAAGGAAAGCTCTCTTACATTGAGAATAGATGTGTGCCTCATGAGTAACTAGTTCTGTTTTCTTTTATGGAGACTGAGAAGTAACAGATCTGGCTTTCTTTGACATCACAGCTCCTGAGAAGCTATTTTGGTAAGCACATTTGCTGGAGTATCAGAGGTTGGCCAGGGAAACATGAGCCATTCCGGATATTCTAAACAGTAAGAATTTTAATACAGAGAATTAGCTAGTTGTAGACTTGGGCACAAAGCTGTTAGAGTTTGGTGACATACAGGACCTCACCTGGAAGTGTTGGTAAACCTCAGTAATTGCAGCTTCTAGCTTTATCTGGTTTCCAAAGCAGATGATTCTCAAAATTTTTGCTTCTGCCCTGGTGTATTCCTGCAATGGCCTCCCATGATTGCTAATGGCATTTCCTTCCTTTCTATCTTCCTCATTTCTCATAAGCCGAATCCTACACGGAAGAGCATCATGGTGACACTCAGCGGAAAACATACACAGGATGCCTGCAAGTTCTAGGCGACTTGTAAACTCAGTGGTTTATAAAAACATACATGGCAAGAACATGCCATTAGAAGAATCATCCAAGTCAAATGTAAAGGACCCTGTCCCCATTCTCTGTCCAACTATGTATAGGATTAGAATACTCACCACAGATACTCTCCTGGAACATGCAGCTTCTGGTGGAGTTGACCTCACTCACAGAAACAGGCGATGATTAGCACATTTGCATAACCTAGTTACTTCAATATTTTTACTTGTTTTTATATTTTTGATTCTAGCTGTTGCTTGAGTAAATATTTCATATATAGTCCAGGGCTGTGGCTGACCCTTAGCATTTTAATCCTTTCTAACCTCAGCAACTGTGCTATATTATTCTAACATTGCAGAGTGATATTTTTATTCAATTCTCTATGAGAATTTTTACCGTATGTCTCCAAAACTGTGATTCCTTTTTTTCCTAACACAAAAGAATAAGAGGCTAGACCATGGGAAAAAAGTTTTGATGACCATCTCTCCAATTAAAAGTTTAAAACACGTGGCTCCGTGGCTCAAGCCTGTAATCCCAGCACTTTGGGAGGCTGAGATGGGCAGATGACCTGAGGTCAGGAGTTTGAGATGAGTCTGGCCAACCTGGCAAAACCCTGTCTCTACTACAAATACAAAAACTAGTCAGGAGTTGTGTCAGGCACCTGTAATCCCAGCTACTCAGGAGGTTGAGGCAGGAGAATTGCTTGAACCCAAGAGGCAGAAGTTGCAGTGAGCTGCAGTTGCCACACTGCACTCCAGCCTGGGTGACAGAAAGAGACTCCATCTCAAAAAAAAAAAAATAAATAAATAAAAATAAAAATAAAAAATTGGACCAAATTATGATGCATGCACAGCAAAGATTATCTCATTCTCTTTTGCTTCTAAAATTAAGCTGTACTCTTTTATTATGTATCATTGGGAGGCTCCTCATATTCTTTCTGGGACAAAAGTAATATATGTACAAACATAAGCATTTTTCATTTACTTACAAATAAATGGGATCTTTTTCTAAGCAAGTTCTGCTTTTTAAGGGATCATTTCAGTTTGCCTTGCTTTGAAAAAGGCAAGAAAAATGTTTTCTTGCTTTTTCCTGAGATAGATTTTCTGTTTTTTTAAACCCCCACCAACTAGGTGTGAAGTACAAGCTGACTGCTTTGTATATTTATTTTCGATTTAAAAAAAAAAAAATGTGCCAAAGAAGTGAATAGGGTGTTGCCTTTACCTGAGTACTGAGGACTGCAAACTTTGCTGGTAGTACAGGTTTTATGAAACTATTTTCAAAGGGTAGGACGATGCCCCCAAAGAACACCAATGATTGAATGGTTTCTTAAGGGCCACTCATACAACCCCTTAGGCAGAGCCAGGTGGTGAAACAATGGCAGACCAAAGGAGTTAGGAATCCTAATTCTAGGCTTTGTCAGGAGTAGTCCACTCACTAATCACCCTTGTAATGGTTCAGTTGAAAATTATTTAGTTATAATAAATTCATTTATAGGAATAAAATGAGTATATTTTTATACTACCCTCTTCAAAGAATTCTGGATAGGATGAGATGTATGATGGAGAGGGTGTAGGAGCAGTAAAAATTAATTTGAATTCTGACATTGTCTGCTACTAATTGTGACTTTGGGCAAAATATTTAGCCCAGGGAACCAACTGCACCTTCTAAAACTGATTGAATTTCATATCCTAGTTAGTAATCTACTATAAGATCTACCTCCTAAAGTTTTGAGGATTAAATGAGGTAATGCATTAAAAGAGCTTTGAAAATTGCAAATTCTATACACACCATTCCAACTCAATAAGTAGCCATGCCAGGAGGCAGAGAGAAACTTAGATGCTTTGCATTGGCAAAGCTTTTAGAAATTATTGACATGCTAACTTGAATTCATGGAACAGGGAAACCGGTGTCCACAGGGTTTCTCCAAGAAAGCAATTCAGCCTAAATAGGTACCAACACACAATAGCTTTACTGCCACTGCCAAAGCAAGGCTGAGCCCAGAAGGCCACCAATCAAGGTCTGTTAGCATTCTCATGACATTCCTAATTTGTTGGATTGGCTAGACAATGTCTTGAGTATATTGACATATTATAATTAAATTTTATTATATTACCATCCAGGAACAGATAACAAAGCAAATAATTTTACTGTTGTGATTATTAGCACTTTACATTCCCAATGTTAGTAAAAGTCAGAATATATATATATATTTCTCAAGATGTGTGTCTGCATTCAGATAGATAGATAAAGTATATAATTTATCAAATTGGAATTGTACTATGTGCAGTAGACTTTACTAATGACAGCAATATCTAGTTATTTTTCCACGTGAAAGACTGCACTTTTCAGCTCTTTTGTAGCCAATGAGATGTCACTTTAGGATGGGAAGAGTAAAATACTTACAATTTTTTTAGGCTCTCATTTTCCCCTTCTGAGAAGAGACTTGGTGTTGAGGTGGTCAGCCTTGTATATTAAGATAGGGCATAGAGGTCAGACACTGAAGAGAACTGCCCAGTCCTGTAGTGGACTTTGCATGAGTAAGTAATACATTTAAGTTAGGCCAAATAACTAAGATTTTAGAGTTGTTATTGCAGCAGAGCTTAGCCTACCTGGATTGATTGATAAATTGATAGTGGGTATATAGTTTATCAAAGTGGAATCACAATGTTATCTTGGTTTTTCTTAAGCTCTGTGACAACAATGTTTTCTTACTAGTTATAAACTTTGTCCCTATAATTTTAATGCTTATTAATTTTATGTATCACTCTGTACTGAATAAATCCTGCATATTATATATTTAATTTATTAATTTTGAATATTCCTTAATAACATATTTAAAAGAAATTCACTCATGTGGAATTGAGCTAATTTATTTCCAACCATCAGTACAGAAAAATTTCTACATCTTTACCCACTTACCTTAACTGTATGATCAGCTTTTCTCAGTTGTTAGTTAAAAATTCATTTGGTGGCTGCTTTAATTTGCATTTTATTAATTTGAAGTGAGTTTGAATATTGAAAGCATTTTTTAACCATTTGTATATTTTACTAATGAAATTCTTGCCAACTCCCTTAATCTTAATTTTATGAGCTGTGTATCTTCTTTTCAGTGATTTGCAAAATCCTTAGATTAGGGACATGAATTCACTGTCCATTCAATATATGATTATTTTTGCAGATGGTTTTGCCTTTAGATGACCTATGTTTGAAGATGACCTATATTTTAAGATCCGGGTGTTTTTTTGTTTTTATTTATTTTTTCTTATTTTGGTCCATATTTACCTCTGCATAATCCCTCTGTTGTATATTCTCATTCCCCAAATTTCCAGTTTTTATAATATTAATAGTAATTATTTATAAAAGTAATATATCCAATGTAAATTACAATACAATATAAAACAATTTTTAAAGAAATACTCCTTACACCTTGACACTTTGATGACTACATCTCAAAAATAAATTGTAGTTAGAACCTGGCAAGTGAAAAACCAATAAGGTGTCATACTGCACTGGAATATTAGTTCTCTATGCAGAAAACATCATGTTTTGTTCATATGGCATGTATGGCATTCTGTCCTCTCTTGATCTCCATATGTCTTTTTTTATATATTTATTGAATAGTTATATGCCAATGACTGATAAGCAGGGCTGGCACATATGGTTGTACTTAAAATCCTGATTTTTAAAAATAGTTTTAAAACATAGGGCTTAAGAGACGTTACCTTGACTTTAGTATATAAATCTGAGGAATAAGTAAATATGTGCCAACTGCTTTTTGCGTGAAAGATAATCATGGAAACATGGAAACTGGGGAAATTTATCATTAATATGCATCTCTCTCTCCTCTCTCTGTATGTACACACACACAATGACTGTGTATATTCATTTACATGTTATTAATTAAGGTACAAATTCAAAGGCTATCTAATAGAAGTGACACATTTATGAACTTACAACACCTTTAAAAATAAATATTTAAAGGCATTTGACTCCTACAATGAGATACCATTCATACCTAGGAGGGCTGTAATCAAAAAGTCACACAATGAAAATACTAGAAGCCTCTAGGTAGAAATGTAAAATGGTATAGCCACTTTGGAAAACAATCTTCAGTTCTCCAAAATGTCAAACAGTATTACCATATGGTGCAGCAGTTCCACACTTAGGTATACAACCAATGAGACTAGATTTGGTAGTCTCAGTAGAGGTAGTGAAGTCTAAGCTATGAATTTTGGGAAATAGAAATGAAAGTATCCTGAGGTCTTATATCTTACAACTGAGAGGCTGGGGGTAACAACAGTTTTCTTTTGAGTACTCTGAATTCTCTCTGGACCTTTGCACATAAAGGGATCAAGGACTGGGGAAGAGTGTTCTTAGTTTGATTTCTTAGGGCTCCTTTATGACCTCTTGAATATCTGGAGAGTTCCTTATACCATGCCGTCCTTGGGCAGAGTCAATCTTATCTAGAGAGCATAGGGTACACTCTTTATACTTGTATTTCTTGATACTTTAAAATCTCAGTAGTAAAAAATTTGATTCCCTGGGAGCTATAATAACTCTTTTTATTGATATATAATAGTTACATGTATTTTTGGGGTATACGTGATATTTCTATACTTGTATATAATGTGTAATGATCAATTGCGGGTAACTGGACTCTCCATTGCCTAAAACATTTATCATTTATTTGGGAACATCACGATCAGTTGATTATTCGGTATACAAATAAAATGCGGCCTCAAATACATATAAAACAAAATTGACAGAATTACATGGACAAATGAATCTATCTACAGTTCTCTCATATTTGCTGTATCATGCAGAAAAAAGATTTGAATTATATAGTTAATGATAAAATTAAAAATAGAACGCTTATGCAGCAATTAGTGAACAGATACTTTTCTCAAGAACATAGAGAGTATTTCTGCAAATTAACCATGTATCAAGGCATAAAACAACACAAATTTCAAAGAATTAGTATCATACTGATGTGTGTTATTGATTTCTAAGCTAATTACAATGTGGCTATTTGGATGCACACTGTAGGTAGTTTAGAAATCAGTAACAAACATTATAACAAAAAGAAAAAATATATATAAATTTAGAAAAGAAGGAAACTTCCAAATAACCAGGCAGGCAAAGAAGAATTTTAACAGAAACTAGAGAATAGATTTTGGAGAGATGTAGAATAAGCATTAGACAGAAATTCACAGTGTCACTGGCTTATAGTTGAGAAGAAAGAAAAGCTGAAAGTCAATGAGTTTAATGTTCTATTTAAGAAGCTAAAGAAAAAATTCATAGAATAAATTTAAAGAAATTCAAAAACTGACAATAATGAAAAATCATCTAAAATAATGAAATAAAGATACAATAAAGAGCATCAAGAAGGACAAAAGTATGTTCTTTGAAACTAACAAAATAGACAAAAATTGATAAAAAGAACAAATAAAAATAAATATCAAAGTGGAATATAACCACAGACAAGCAGAGATTTTAAAAACAATATGAGGGAACATACCCGTTTAATGGACCACACCTCTTTAGATATAAGCAGAAATAATTTCCCATTTTCATATCTTTCTTGTGCAAAGATACAGTAAAAATATTTTGTTTTCCATTGGAAGAAATCTCTAACAAAGCTCATAATTTTTCTAGTGTCTTAGAAAATGAAAAGTCCTTAATTTTGAGTAATAAAAGTCCAGTCCTAGTTAACACCAACACTCTAAATTGATAAAAGATTCCCTTCCTCTTCCAGTTAAACCTGATTCAGTCTTTAGTAAGTGGTAGTGGTAGGAAGGATGGTTGGATTCTTCTCTTTCCCTGCTCCACCTTTCCCCAACTGACTAGCTACAGTTTTATTTTTTCCGAGAAGACATTAAGATTAAAGGGGACTAAGGGAAAGGACAAATGCTTCTATGGCTAATAGTTTGCCTCTTGGTGTGGAAGATGCACTCTTTTTTTCAATAATTTCAATTTTTATTTTAGATTTGAGGGTAAAATGGGCAGGTTTGTTACATGAATATCTTGTGTGATGCTGAGGTTTGGGGTATGGTTGATTTTGTCTCTCAAGTAGCATAATATCTGATAATTTTTCAACCTTTGGTCCCTCCTTTCCCCACCAAGTACTTCCCAATATCTACTATTGCCATCTTTACGTCCCTAAATGCTCAGTGTTTAGCTCCCACTTATAAGTGAGAACATATAGTATTTGTTTTTGTTTCTAAATTAATTTGCTTAGGACAATGACCTCCAGCTGCACCCATGTTGTTGCAAAGGGTATAATTTTAGTTCTTTTGTATGACTGCATAGTGTTCCATAGTGTATATGTACTAAATTTGTTTATCCTATCCACCATTAATAGATTCCTAGATTGGTTTCATGTCTTTGCTGTGATAAACATACAAGTGCAGTTATCTTTTTGATAGAACGATTTATTTTTTTGGATATATACCTAGTAATACAATTGCTGAGTGAAAGTGGTAGTTGTATTTTAAGTTCTTTGAAAAATTGCCAAACTGCTTTCCACAGTGCCTGAATTAATTTGCATTTCCACCAACAGTGTATAAGCATTCCCTTTTCTCCACAGCTTCATCAGCATCGGTTGTTTTGGGGCTTTTTAATAATTGCCATTCTGATTGGTGTGAGATGGTGTCTCGTTGTGGTTTTGATTTTCATTTCTCTAATGATTAGTGATGTTGAGCATTTTTTCATGTTTGCTGGCTGCCTGAAAGTCTTCTTTTGAGAAATGTCTGTTCATGCCTTTTGCCCACTTTTTTTTTTTTTTTTTGAGGCGGAGTCTCGCTCTGTCGCCCGGACTGGAGTGCAGTGGCCGGATCTCAGCTCACTGCAAGCTCCGCCTCCTGGGTTTACGCCATTCTCCTGCCTCAGCCTCCGGAGTAGCTGGGACTACAGGCGCCCACCACCTCGCCCGGCTAGATTTTGTATTCTTAGTAGAGACGGGGTTTCACCGTGTTAGCCAGGATGGTCTTGATCTCCCGACCTTGTGATCTGCCCGTCTCGGCCTCCCAAAGTGCTGGGATTACAGGCTTGAGCCACTGCACCCGGCCCTTGACCACTTTTTAATGGGATTATTTGCTTGACTCCTCCCTAACTCATTTTATGAAGCCAGCATGACCCTCATACCAGAACCTGGCAAAGATACAGAAAAAATAAAAAAAAAGCAAGTACAAAAAAAACCTACAGGCCAATATCCCTGATGAACATAGATGCAAAATCCTCAGCAAAATACTAGCAAACCAAATACAGCAGCACATCGAAAAGTTCATTCACCACAAACAAATAGGCTTTGTTCCTGGAATGCAAGGTTAGTTCAACATATGCAAATTAATAAATGTGACTCCCTACATAATCAGAATTAAAAACAAAAATCATATGATCATCTCAATAGACATGGAAAAAGCCTTTGATAAAATTTAACATCTCTTCATGATAAAAATCCTAAACAAACTAGGCATTGAAGGAACTTACCTCAAAACAAGAAAAGCCATCTATGACAATTCCATAACCAACATCACACTGAATGGGCAAAAATTGGAAGCATTCCTTTTGAGAACTGGAACAAGACAAGGATGCTGAGTCACACCACTCTTATTCAACATAGTACTGGAAGTGCTAGCTAGAACACATAGGCAATAGAGATAAAAAGCACCCAAGTAGGAAAAGTAAAAGTGAAACAATCTCTCTTTACTAAGAATATAATTCTATACCTAAAAACCCCAGAAGAGTATACCAAACAGTTTCTGGAACTGATAAATGACTTCAGTTATGTTTCAGGGATACAAAAACAATGTACAAAATCAGTAGGAATTCTATATACCAAAAACATTCAAATTGAGAGCCAAATTAAGAACACAAGCCCATTAACAATAGGCACACAAATAATAAAATACCTAGGAATACATCTAACCAAGGAGGTGAAATACCTCTACAAAGAGAACGATAAAACACTGCTGAAAGAAATCACGGATAACACAAACAAATGGAAAAACATTTCATGCTCATGGATTAGAAGAATCAATATCATTAAAGTGGCCATCCTGCTCCAAGCAATATGCAAATTTAACAATACTCCTATTAAAATATGAACATCATTTTTCACAGGATTAGAAAATGACTATTCTAAATTTCACATGGAACCAAAAAAGAGCCTGAATATCCAAAGCAATTCTAAACAAAGAGATCAAAGCCAGAAGCATAACATTACTTGACTTCAAATTATACTTTAAGGCTACAATAACCAAAACAGCATGGTACTGGTACAAAAACATACAATAGACCAGTAATACAGAATAGAGAACCCAGAAATAAAGCCACACACCCACAGCCATCTGATGTTCAACAAAGTCAACAAATAAACAATGAGGAAAGGACTCCCTATTCAATCAATGGTGCTAGGATAGCAACATATTCCATATACAGAAGAATGAAACTAGATGCTTACCTCTCACCATGCATAAAAGTTAAATCAAGGTGGATTAAAGATCTAAATGTAAGACCTCAAACTGTAAGAATCCTAGAAGAAAACTTAGGAAACACCATTCTGGACATCGATCTTGGGAAATAATTTAAGACTAAGTCCTCAAAAGCAATTGCAAGAAAAACAAAAATTGACAAGCAGGACCAAATTGACAAATGGGATCTAATTAAACTAAAGAGCTTCTGCACAGCAAAAGAAACTAACAACAGAGTAAACAGACAACCTACAGAATGGGAGAAAATATTTGCAAACTATGCATCTGTCACAGCTCTACAATCCATAATATATAAGGGAACCAAACAGTTCAACAAGCCAAAAGTGGATGCACTCTTATTTGATCTTTCTCTCAGTAGCACTTCTGTGACTCCTTCAGAGATCCCCTGTTGGGGGCATCCTCCTTATAGGGGATAACCTGGCTGTGTGGCCAATTATAACTCTACCTCAGTTCTTGAATTTCTAGCTGGGTCACATTGTTTCCTCAGAGAATCCTTTTGGATTGAGTCCCTTTTAAGATGACTTTTGGGTAACTCCCTTCTCTGGACTCTCACTTCCTTGCCCTTTTCTCTCTCTCTCTCTCTCTCTTTTTTTTTCTCCAGCTTTTTGGAGGCATAATTGGTGTTCTCTTGGAGGAAGAGCATTTGGTATGAAGGTGGCCTTGTCTTTCATTGCTATGTTCGGCTCCAGATTACCTCTTCTCTTTGTTTCTGTGCAAATTAAGCACCATTCCCTAAATACTCTCAACTCCAGGAGACACATATGAACCTTTCTGCATGGCTCTCTTAAAGTTCTCTTTACTCAACTTATTAAAACAAGGGAAAAGGAAATTGCTTCATTCCCACCCAGAAAAACAGGGGCCTGAAGAGCACATTGCCAAGTCTCTCCAAAGACAAGCTTCCTCCGAGCCTTATTAGCTCTTGCTCTTTACACCAAAACAATTTGTGATGAAAAAAAATGCTGGCAATTTCATAGGAGGTAACTTGCTCTGAGTGGAGTACTTCCTAGTGGCTGTGTTATTTGTCCTGGGGTTTCAGCTAAGGCTGAGACAAGAGTCCCATTTTAACATCCCGTTACATCACAAATAACCTTATGCTAATTAACTTGAAAACTTAGGGAAAAAAATGAATATCCATTAGAAAAATACAAAATTTAGAAAACGCAAGAAAAAGTAGAAAAACTGAATAGACCTAATCATCAAAAAATTAAATTAATATTTACAAATTTAACATATTTCCTCAAAAGTCAAACAAACAAAACATAAGGTGGAAAAATATTTACATTTTACCTTGTATTTTCAAAATGTTATGGAGGTTCTAACCATTGAAGTAGATGAGAAAAAGAAAATCTTTGAAAATTCAGAAGTAGAAAACAAAGTTATCATCTGAAGACATTTTATTTGTCCTAAGTAGGAATCCCCAGAGAATGTACAAAAAAAAATCCTAGCTAGATTGGAGGAATAAATGCTACTATTTCATATCACTAGGATGACTATGGTTCACAATGACATGTAGTTTCAGATAGTTAGAGTGAATGTTGAACACTCCCAACACAAAGAAATGACAAGTGTTTGGGATAAAGGTTATGCTAATTACCCTGGTCTGATTAATACACATTATATGCATTGAAACATCACTATGTACCTTATGAATATGTACAATTATTAATTTTTTAAAATAAAAAATATTAGCATTTGAGTTTAGCAATATATGGAAATTAATCACCTTCTTATATGTCAGCAAAGATAGTTGAAAATATAACTTAAGAAAGGATTTTTAATGAGTTAGAAATAAATATATCAAAATATATGGAAAAATATATGAAGAATTTTTAAAAACTCTACTGAAACCTATTGAAGAGAACCTGTATAATTAGATTTATAGAACAGAAGAGATGTCATTTTAAAGATGTCAATTCTTTTGTAAAATAGGACAATTGTAAATGAATTCATATAAAAGCTGATGATATGGAACTTTATACCTTAAGATTATCCATATTGGTGTACCATTGGGAGCTTTTTGTATACCACCAGGACTAAACCTACTCCTGTTTTAAGACACTTTTACAGAAACTCTTGCGTAGCTATAAAAGATAGTTATACAAGGGTAATTACAGCAGTATTATTTCTAATGAAAGACAATGAAATGACTTAACATTCTTCAGTACTAAAATAAATGAATTATATGGTAAAACACTATTCAGCAGTGAAAATGAGTTAACTGGAATTATATGTTTCAACGTATACATAAATTTTCTGAACCTAAGTTTGGTCAAATAAGTCAGGCTGCAGAAAAACATATATAGCATATAATTATTAATATAAAAACACGAATACATTTACATATATGTGTATGCAAATGTACTTTTAAATATAAAATATATGGTAGTGGTAAATATCAAATAGTAATTATTTCCAGTGTTGGGAGCATGGGAAGAGTGAAAATGATAAAAATTATAGCTATAAATGTTAATAACAACAAAATGTAATGAAAGTTTTACTTTGTTTAAACATAGTGGGGTGCCACATTTCCCCTCACTTTGTAAAATGTAGTACTAGACCCTTTTTATGAGGAACTTCTTTCAGTTTGAAGTAGATCCTATTATATATTCCACACATTAGCCAATTTCATAACTTTAAATATCTTCCTCAAAAGTAAGAACAAACAAACAAAAATCTCTCTGAACCTTGTAGGGTAGAAAAAAACCTCTGCCTCAAATTTAGGAGCAGATAACTCTTTATTTTCAACCCCATGCTATGAATAAACTTCAACAATATTTTCTTTTCTGTTTAAAGATTCATCAAGAGTCATTTGTTAAATAACAATAGAAACATTCCTTAATCTGTGGTTTCAGTGGTAGACATTTTTTTTCTTTAATTGGTCCCCATCCCCACTATGATTACATGAACCACCAAGAATGAAAGGATGGATTTAGAGTCCCAGACAGCTAAGATATTACAAATAAAATAGAAGAGAGCATTGACAAAAGACAGACAGGCATCTAAGAAGTAGCAGATGAAGAGAATTTTTTATAGTTACCAGACATCTATTTAAAAGTAACCCCTGAAGGGAAACCTGAATTCACTCTCTGTTCTTGTCAAAATTAGTGTTTTCTGAATGTTTTATTTTCTTTGCATTTTGAATTTTAATGCTGTACCAACAAATAATGGAAAAATCATTTGACAAAGCCAAAGATTGCATTAAATTCTAGTGTGTGTTAATTGGCTTTATTAAAAATTAGCATTTTTGAATTTCTAATTCTTTTTCTAATTTACAAAATGTCATTCATTTTATCACATATTATATTATAATTAAATTCATATGAGAGCAAATTTTATTTGTCTCTGTTGTTGAAACACAGAAGAATTGTCTACACAACTAATGCAGGATATTTCTATATTTGCATGTTGACAATAAAACATTCATTAATTTAAACATGAGAACAGCAATACACATGCTGCAGTTGTAATTACCATTGCTTAGTAACTGCATGTCTCTGAGTGACAATGGGAATTAACTGAGTAATTATTACTTATGTGCTTCTGTTTGAAATATTTTCTCAATGTAGTCTGATCCCTAGGTAGAATTTGCCAGTTCAGGAGAAGACATTTGAGCCAAATACTGATTCTGCTTCATAAACCATCAATGTAATCAGCCTAAGACCAACAGCAGTTGACGATTAATCACATAATAATTAGATTATTCCTTCAGTGTCACTAGGTTAGAACCAGCATGGAAAGCATTCAGGAAAACTGTTTACCAGACCTGAATTTCTCCAGATAAATCAAACACTGTACAATTAACTGAAAAAAATGAAATGTTCATGCTCTGGTTTAATTAGAAATGCAACATATCTGAAGTACCCGCTGCCAAATCCTTTTATTGATTAGCTCTGGTGTTCTCCCAGAGTTCTCTTCTGGTCGAGTAGATTTTGCAGCATACCTTCACCTGTATCATCGCTCTGATGTTCCTTATTCTAGAAGCTACAGCCACAAAGAAAATTTACTTTTACAAAATTGTTATTTTTGTTTCTCTAAAATCTGATGTTGGTGATGCATTCTAATACCTTCTTCCTATGAATACAATTGAATTTTGGGTAGAGTAACTTTATATGAAAAAGCATGAGATCAGAACTGCTATTTTCATTATTATTTAAAAAATTGGATTGTATTCATGTATGGTCATTGGGACTCTCCAGATAGGTTAATGTGCGTAACTTTCCCATGGTCCATATACACTCAAGTACTAGTGTTGGGACTTTTCCTTTTATGTTATCCCTTCCTTTGATAATCAAAAATCACAGCTTTGCTTGGGGGAGGATGTTAATGAGTGTCCTGATCTCTTGTGATAGGCTATACCTACAAGGCCAATTTTCATGGAGACTTACTACTCTTGGGGCAAGGGTGGTCCACCTTTTCTGAATGAGCCAAGGGTGAAGAATAGGCAGCAATTTATAGAAAGTCTTTGATAGGCAATAATGGAGACCAACTAACATACCTCCCCCAGAAGGCAAAAAACAGAAGGTATTAAGAAAATAATTTTCAAAACTTGGAAATAAGATCAAAAAATGCCTGTATGTTTTTTAAATGTCATACTGGAGAATAACTTCACAAATCTGCCTAGAAGTCATCTGTTATTCAGGGACTTATAACTTTGCTTGACTTATTATTGGATTTTGATTAGGGTTTAGGCCCCATAAAATTAGATGCTATCTTGGAAAAATAAGAAATTGCAGTTGATTTTTGCCCAGTAAAGGTGCAGATAATTCTTGTCAAGTACATATGTGTATGTGGGTGGGGGAGGAGGCAAGTGTTCTAGATTTATTGTCTTTTAAACATTTGTGTACCTAATTTAGATATCTCATTTCCATATCAATTGTTTTAGCTGACTAAGCATCTATCTTTTATTTATTTATTTATTTTTTATTTTTTGAAACCGAGTCGCGCTTTGTCACCAGGCTGGAGTGCAGTGGGTGCGATCTCGGCTCACTACAATCTCTGCTATACGGGTTCAAGTGATTCCCCTGCCTCAGCCTCCCGAGTAGATGAGACTACAGGCCCGCACCAACCACACCCGGCTAATTTTTTGTATTCTTAGTAGAGATGGGCAGGATAGTCTTGATCTCCTGACCTTGTGATCCGCCTGCCTAGGCCTCCCAAAGTGCTTGGATTACAGGCACAAGCCATTGCTCCGGCCCTAAGCATCTGTCTTTCATAGCCTCTTGAATTTGCTTTGTCTTTAATCATTAATAAATAATTATCAGACACATGCTCATTATATATTTATATGAGAATTTGATTTTTTTTACAAAAAAATTAAAACATTATACTTTTAATTAACTCAGCTAGAATTTGCAAAGGCTGGAGAATTCCCATTTGTCTTTCACGTGGATTTCCCTAGTGATAACATCTTATGTAATGATAGAATGATAATCAAAACCAGAAAAATAGTATAAGTACAAAAATACTATTAACTAAACTACAGACTATATTCATATTTCATCAGTTTTTTATGGGTACTCTATGCATGTGTATAGTTGTATGAAATTTTATCATATGTACATATTTATGTAAATACCACCATAATCAAAATCAGAAATGTTTCCTCACCCTAAGCAAACTCACTCATGCTATCTCTTTATAGTCACACTCTCTGTGAAAACCTAATGTCCAGCAACCATTGATTTGTTCTTCATCACTACAATTTAATTATTTTGAGAATTTTATGTAAATGAAACATATACTTTATTCCGTAAGTTTTCTTTTGTGATAGGCCCTTTTTTTTTTTTTTTTTTTTTTTTTTTTTGAGAGGGAGTCTGGCTTTGTCGCCCAGACTGGAGTGCAGTGGTGCAATCTCGCCTCACTACAACCTCCACCTCCTAGGCTCAAGCAAATCTCCTACCTCAACCTTCCAAGTAGCTGGGATTATGGGTGTCCACCATTACCGCTATTTTTTGTATTTTTAATAGAGACGGGGTTTCACCATGTTGGCCAGGATGGTCTTCAACTCCTGACCTCAAATGATCCACCTGCCTGGGCCTCCCAAAGTGCTGGGATTACAGGTGTGAGCCACCGTGTTCCGCCCTGTGATTGACTTTTTTACTCAGTGTAATTCCCTTGGAGTTATTCCAAGTTCAGATATCAATCATGCAAGGTTTGTCAGGGAGAGCGAAGGTAAAAGAGAGAGAGAGTTAGTGGCTCAACAGTAACACAGATTTATTAAGGAAACCTGTGGAGGGGGACACCAGCACTGGAACCCACTCCCTCTTTAAAACTGGGGTAGTTACAGATCTGGACAGGAGAGGGGCAATTGTTGCAAAATGGGATGGGGGCGATGTGATTAGCTGCTGTTAAGGGAGGAATTTCCTGCAAGCAGGTGATTGGGCCTGGGACCTGCCCAACAGGATGTTTCTCACAGCCTGGGCCCCGGTGGAATTTTCCTTGCTGGCTAGGGTGTGCTAAATGGTGGGGTTTACAAATTGGCGCAGGTTGGGCTAATAAACAGTATGTTTCTTTTTGTTACTGTGTAGTGTTTGATTTAAAAAATGAACTATGGCTTGTTTGTCCATTCACTCGTTGAAGGATATGTGAGTTGTTTCCAGTTTTTGACTATTTCAGATAAAGATGTTATAAATATTTATGTATTCATGTACAAGTATTTGCATGAATATAAGTTCTTATTTCTCCATGCTAAATAGTTAGGTGTAAGATTGCTAGGTTATGCGATAAGTGTATGTACAACTGTGGTTTTAAGTTGCTTCTAATTAATGGTTAATGATACTGGAAATCTTTTCATGCACTTATTCTATCTATATATCCTGTTTGGTAAAGTGACTGATTAAGTTTTTGCCTGTTTTTTAATTAGGTTGTTTGTGTTTTTATGCTTGAGTTTTGAGAATCCCCAATGTATTCTGGATATATGGACTATTGAGCCTATCAACCGAGTTTTTAAAGGTTCAGTTGATTGTATTTTCATTCCTAAAATCTCCACTTGTTTCTTCTTTTTATCTTCTATATCTTTTATGAGACTTTCTATGTTTTCATTGATTTCAAGGGTATTTATGATTTCTTACTGCGGTATTTTTATAATTGTTTTGAAGTTCTTCACAGATAATTCAAATATATATGTTTTGTTGGCATTGCCATCTCTTGTCTTTCCTCATTTGACTGGAGATTTTGGTTCTTGATATGCTGAATAATTTTGGATTGCATCTTAGATATTTTGATTATTATACTCTGTGACCCTGGTTGCTATTTAAGTGTTTCATTTGAACTGGCAGTATTTAGGTTCAGAATACACATTCTGGCCGGGCACAGTGGCTCACTCCTGTAATTCCAGCACTTTAGGAGACCTAGGCAGGTGGATCACAATGTCAGGAGTTCAAGACCTGCCTGACCAATATGGTGAAACCCCATCTGTACTAAGAATACAAAAATTAGCCGGGCGTGGTGGCATGTGCCTGTAATCCCAGCTACTCAGGAGGCTGAGGCAAAAGAATCTCTTGAACCCGGGAGGCAAAAGTTGCAGTGAGCCGAGATCGTGCCATTGCACTCCAGCCTGGGTGACACAGTGAGATTTCTCAAAAAAAAAAAAAAAAAAAAAAGCACATCCTAGCTGACCTGTCTACTACAAGAGACCAATTTGAAACCTGAGTGGTATTCCATACCACAGTTCTGTTCCCAAAGCTTTTGCAGTTTTGATTCTAGTTGGTTTTACACATGCACCACTTGGAGATGAGCTTAATATTTCGTACACAAATTTAAAGAATTATTTCCACCAGCGCCTTCATTATTATTATTATTATTATTATTATTATTATTTCAATTTCCTCTTGCACTCTAGCTGAAAGAGGGAAGGGTGCCATGTTTCTGACTGCCATTTGTTTTGTTCAGGGCAGGAGAAGTCAACAGGGATTTTCCTCATAGTCCCCATGTTCCACTCTCTACAAGACTTTACCTTTTGATTCCAAACAACTTAATTTATATGTCAAAACACTGAATATCCATGGTTTCTCTTTTTATCTAGCAATCCTTCTCATCAATGCCTTGTGGATGCTTCCGATTGCTTGAAGACAGACTCAAAATACACATGAAAGAAAGAAAGCACGCATCGATTGATATTTTAAAACTTCATCACATTACACTCCTTCAGGCCATTCTTAATTTAGATTGCCAATTAACTATGAAAATGTATGTTTTTGATTGCTATGCACAGCATTGACTTTCTGTTTGCATTATTGTTGACATATCACCCAGGATGTTTGCTCTAATAAGTACTTGCTGCTTTTCACTCCAAAGCTTTCCCTGGAGTTGTGTTGTGAAGTGTGTAGTTATAAAACTTTAGTAGCTTTACTCAGAAACAATGATGCAATTGAGGATTGTGCTCAGATTCAGTATTTGAACACAAATAAGTCACAGATGTGATTAATAAATTAGTGTTTTAGTAGGAAAAAACAAGGATTTCGAGGTTATGCAGACCTGCTTTCAAATCCTAGCTTGGCACTATAAGTTTGAGGAAGGTTATTACTCCCTGAGACCCTATTTCATCATTTAGGGTAAGAGATAACCACAACCAGGAAAGGACTGTGGACCTAATTAACATTTTATACAAAGAGGCCATTAGGGACACTTCTTGATGTAAGAACTGTCAATTTACTTCTTTACCAGGTGCAAAAAGAAGAAAATGACATTAAGAATTGGTAATAATGGGAAAGCTAAATTTAAAATTTGATATAAAAATTATGATCTAAGAAAGAGAAATATTTCAGACCAAAAGAGACTTTCTAACCCAACTTCTCATTTTACATAGAGCAAAACTGAGGCTCCAAGGGGTGAAGAGACTTGTCTAGTGTATTTCAAGTGTCCAGGGACAAATCTAAGGCCAGAATTCTAATCTCCTGATCAGTAGGCTAGTAGACCTTAACACCATGGCACAAATAACTCATATAAAACTCTCTAAAGTGGAATATATTATATGAATGGATCTTTACAGCAGACCCTAACATGCTGTAAAATGTAAACAGGACATATAAACTAAAACTCTACTGCAGCACTAATTATTATCATTAACTGATATGCTAGCTACAAGAAACATCAAGCATTTAAGTAAAAGCATTGCTTGTTTTAGAACACAAGAGCTGCTGGGGATGAAATAGATGATTCGAGTCATTTGAAAAGGCTATCTTGGGAAATTCAAGTGGATGCTTTTTATATTTGTAGACAAATATTCTTATAGCAAAGAAATCTTAAAAATTATTTCATTGAATATTTATTTATAAACATCAGTACTAGGTATGGATGTTTGATTGCATCTTTAGGGTTTGGAGAGGAATGGACAAGAGAAAGTTTTGTAGTATATATTCTCGACTAGCTTGACATTATACAGAAAGTCTTTTTAAATTTTTTCCAACTTATAGAGAATCTGGTATCTCAAACAAATGATATCTCTTTATTTTATTCTTATAGACAAAGATGGAAGAGAAGCCATACCTACTATCCTTTCTGCTCATTCTCCCACCCATGTCATAGGAATATACACATTCAATTTTCAGATAATTTTATTATCAGGATGTATGTAACTTTTGGCTAGGATTGTGTTCGTGTTTTCTCCTGGAATATGACTTAGTTTTGATGCTAGCTCTTGCCCTGAAGCAAGACACTAAATCTAAAGCTAGATGGGTTAGTTATACATGATGACCAAATGTAACAGTCTTTGTTTCCAGGTCTCTGATTGGGCAATATTGTCTAGCTCTCACCCAAATCATTTTCCATGGATCAGAACAGATCCAATTGCTTCCTAGTCCCTAATCCCAAAGGCTGTCACTTCACTTACGGGAGGAGGCTTGTTTCCCACTGTTGTTTCCTCCTAAGACCCAGGCAGAAGAGAAAAATCTAGTTCATAGATGTGCTTATAGTTATCTTCATTAAGTCAGATTTTTTGCTTAGATTATACCGACCAGTACAATTAGTACAATTTTACTTTTGTATCATGGTTCATATTTGATGCAAAACACCCTTTTGGAACTCTGACATTAGTGGTACTTTCAGCTCTGTTTTTCAAAGGGAAGAAAAATCAAAACATTTTTTTTTTTAAAAAAACAGCTTACTTTCCCCTTTTCATTTTCCAAGATTAGATAATCACAAAAAAAAAACCTTAGTTACTCATTCAAATAAAAAAGGCTGTGCATTTGTGTTTATGTTTATTTTTAATTCTCTATGACATTCAACTCTCTTTAAAAAAGTTGATCACTGTAGCCCTCACACCAGTGGGCTCCCATGTGGCATGTGTTATGTTGTAGCAATTATGTGAGTGATGTTTATCAAAAGTCCCAATTTGAATCTCTTTTGTGTTCAGCTTAGCATTGAGGACTACATGGCTGTATCTGGCATTCTTGTAGGTTGGCTGTTGAAAGGTCTTGTTTAGATGAAAACCATGAAACACATATCCTACAAGAAGAAAAACTAAAAGTGCACAGTCTGTTTGAAAAGCAGTAGTTTCCTGCTAGAAGGCAAATACAACTTGGTATTAGTCACTCAAGTTGTTCTCCAGTTGGCCCTTACAAATTCATGCCTTGATTCTTGGGCAAAAAGGCCAATAATAAAAGAGTAGATGAAAACTAAAAAATGCCTCTTCTTTAAAACCTGCACAAAATATTGAAAGCATGGAGCCTCAGAAATGTTGTTGTCAGCAGCTATAAAGGAAAGGAGGGGTGGTACCATTGTACTGGCAAGCATGAGAAATGGTACCAGAAGTACAGACAACTATGCAGGAGCTAGCTTTCTGTCAGTGACTGTTGAAATATAGAAATTGGCAGGCACTGGTCCCCGTGGTGGCACCTTCAGTGGCCATCTGCAACAGTATTTCTGGTAGCACCACCAGTGAGCAGCATCAGCATGTCATATTCAGAAGGCAGGGAACAAGAGACAGGCTGCTTTGGGACAGGCCCTGGATGACCGCCAACTTGGTAGCAAAGCCTTCTGTGTGCTTTGGCTTTACATTTTAAATTTCTTTTCTGAAGAATAGAGCGACAGCCATCAGAATTAGCTGAGGCAGAAGAGGAGGCAAAATGGTAATCTGGAAGTTTGGTTTATGGAAAATTCATTAGGCATTCCTTGGGAAATGTCGACTGTGTGGTAGAATTTGAAGAAAACTATTTTTGCTAATAGAAAGTAAGGAAAATCTAGTAAAATGCTGGTTTTGTGACCAGAGAAAAATAGATCGCATTTGCTCAAACGGTTATTAAATAACTCTTGTTTTCAAAGATAGCTTTAGAGAGAAAAAGAATGTACAAAATACCACTTGAGAGATGTGTAATTTGAAAAGAAAAAGAATGGTTGTTCTTTTTTGATTTGCTGTTGTTGGGGTAATTTCAGACTATTTTAAAATATTCACTGGTAGTCTCCTAATTCTTTTTTGTGCAGATGCTGCTAAATGGGGAAATAAATGTATTGAGTTGTCTGAACTATAACTTGAGTCCTGTACCCCAAAGACACATACAAGAACATTATATTTTTATTTTCTTTCTTAAAACCCAAATAACTATCTCTTCCATTCTCCAAAGAAGTATGCATCAGGGAGTCTGAATCACATGCCAAAAAATGTGTATATGCTTGCTTTTCCAAAAAAGGTAAGAAAATCACGTGAAATCAAAAGACATCTTTCCATAATAAATTCCCCTCAGGTTTTTTAAGTGTTCACCATCTTGTGGCAGAAAAAAAATGTAGAATGAAGTAGGTGACACATTGAAAATGAAGCAGTTCCATTTGGAAACATATACTGCCAACAGGATTTATCATTTTCAACTTTTACCAAGGGAGTTGAGCACAACATCTTAGTGAATATCTTTCTTTCTCTGCACAAACCCCATTTCTCTGTCCTGCAGACAGTATTAGCAGCTCCTGTCTACTGAAGATCAAACATGAAGATAAAACATCTCTGAAGCAAATAAAATCGATGAATAAAGAAGTTTTGATTTACAGTTCAAATTCAACTTTCCTTGACACATCTAGTGAGGTATTCCCAGCTGCATTTACCCCCCGCAGGGCTTGTTAACTGCTCTTCTGAACTAAGATGCATCTGAAAGTCTGTGTTCTCTCTTTGAAGGGACATAATAAATACCGACTGGTCATCCTCTTTGTTATATGGTTACTGAATACAAATATAGTGGTTTTCATTGGAAAATGTGAGTGTTCTAACCAGGTTATTACAACTTCTGAAACCACGAGAGTGACCATGTTTGCAGGGATTTTCTGAAATAAACAAAATCTCTCCATAGATGCCTAGATATGCAGATCACTCTAGGAAAAACACATACATTTTTGTGCTCTCTCTCTCTCACACATACGCGCACACACACACACAAACACACACACAAAGTGATATATGTATGTAGATATGTGTAGAGATGACAGATACACAGAAGGAGCTAGATTGATAGATGCAGAGAGACACATTAATAAATGAAATGAGACACTCTGTAAAATGAACATATACATCATAAATATTAGGAAATACAAATCTGAATAATTCTAAGGAACACTTGGCGATTCTGCCATATACCAAAGTATTCACTTGTAATCAAAGAAATATTTTTGTGTATACTTAAGGTAATCCAGCAAATGTACCCCACTTTCTCATCTGATCTCACTTGGTGAGAAATAGAAAATAGTGAGGCAAATAGCAAAGCACTGTGTCCTTAAACATTTCAAGAGTATGGTGTGTGAGACTCACATGGGAATTATCGTCACATTTTCTAAAACTGAACTCCAGAGTTAAACAAATCTTTTCTATCCAGCCACAACCAATGTTGTGTGCTTTAGGCTCCCTGAGGGAGTGCTCTTGGAACTCTCAGAATTATATTCAAGGTTGCTGTGTTCAATAACCCAATATGTCCTACTCCATGACATTCCTTGCGAAGAAATGCAATAAGCATAGTTTAAGTCTTTCCTCACCCAAAGCAGCTCTCAAAAGACTGCCCTTCCTAGAGCCTTCTGAAAGGCAGTAAGTATGCTCTTTCTACCACAAGACACCACCCCAATGGCTAACTGCAACAAGAATGGCCCTAACACCATCTGTATACTCCTTGCTTACTTCATTGTTATTTTTAAGGCTTCGATCAAGACAGATGAGATCAGTGATTTGGAGCTCTGTGAAGAATTTTCATGGAGACTGAGAAACTGTGTAGTTTAGGTGTGGTGGGTCATCATCATAAAGGATTCCTTCATTTTGAGCAAAGCCCTTGAATCTTTGCTCAGCTTTGCTCAAAGTTAAGAAACTTCGAGAGGGAAGATGGACCTCAGAAAACCAACATGAGATTCTGTTTTCTATACACACATGGAAAATACAGTTTTATGTTCTCTAAAGAATATTGTACTGTTTTTAAGCAAATTAGCAAGTCAATGAACATAATCCTAAAAAACATATATCTGAAATTGATGACATTTAAAAAGTTAGATTTTTAATTTCACATTATAATTAATTGTATTATTTAACAGAACAATATTTAAAAACTCACCACTCTTCATTGACCTTTAAATTGAGTCAAATATGTCTCAGATTGTTTACATGTAAAGAAAAAAAAGTGACCTCATTTTTCTCCTTGAGGTATGGATGTTACTTTACAAACACTATTAAGGAATCAACTGCAAACCAGAATAATTTAACTTCTTTTTTCAGGCACTGAATTGCCCTTTAAAAATGATAATTGGTGAGTTAAATAAAAATTCATATAAGCTTGCCCTTTACATAGCTGTCTATCAATATTTGTTAAGTTTTTATGTAATAAAATGTTCTTGGCATTTTTGTAGCATATCATAGGCCAATGATTTTCAAAATGTGATAGCTAATTTTATGTAGAGTATTTTTTTAAAGAAAAACCCTATTAGCCTGAATAATCATCATTATGAACAATAATTTCAGGAACAAAAAAGAAAAAATTATTTCAAAATTTAGTAAATTAAAAATAAGTGAACATCTGACTTGGTGATGTAAGAAAATTAGGCTTAGTGTATCAAAATTTGGGAAGATGTGTATGATTACAACTTGGATGTTGGGAACATTCTATAAAATATTCATTGATTTTATCAAGCACGTTTTTCAGAAACTCTCTAAAGTTTGTGTATCAACAGTTAGTATTTTAGGTTTATAAATGGAAATATATAGAGAAAAATACATCCTACTTTTTGCTATGATGATTACAAACTGTTAAAAGAGCTGTTAAATCCCTAGGTTTTTCTGGGATCTTGGTTTACATATGACATTTTTATTTTTCTGTACAGATCTTCTAAAATAGTAATTTAATTTTCTCTCCTTTTTTGTTTAGTATATCCAACAAGGTCATTCAGAGATTTCTACCTAATGCTTTTAAAATAAATGACATCCTAAAAGTATGCTTATCTAAAGGCAACAAGGACAAAATGAGACACAAGTGAGAGATTTTGTTTTTAGTTACATATGGAAAATCATTTTTTAAATTATTAAATCAGTAATTATGGCTATTTTAGAGAAGTAATAAGGCTATATTTTATAACTGGGGGATCTGTAAGAAAAATTTGCTTTTCAGAATCTGTAAAATGGAATGATAAGTACAACTTTAATCAGAACTCTGTATATAGGATTATTATTAAAAACTTTTAACCTAAAACACTGGTTGCTCTTGAGAGAATCATAACGCGTATATTCCGCATTTCAAGAAATTTAAAAAACAACCAGATAGATTCATGTATTACAAATTTTTGTATCTATACCAGTAAGTACATCAAGCGGAAACGAAGAGGTTGATAACTTAGAACCCACTATATAATCCACAACTTCAATTCACATATATTTCTTTTTATTTTTGTTATACTTTTATCTTACACATTGACCATCAAAATTTATATTTTAATCAATATTTTAATGTAATCTCCTATTACATTGCCATCTAAAAATTAATATTTTTGTCATGGCCTGAGTTTTAGTCTAGTATTGTCCAATTAAAATCCAATTGATTTTAATATTAAATTTACATTCACTAGAGAATGAGAACTAGGATGCACATTTAGCATATCTCAAATAGGGTACTATTAGAATACTTAAATAAAGTACCACTTAAATGTTAATATTGTCTTTCTTAAATAGATTACAAAATCCAAACTCCTAATAAAGTTTCAAAAATAACTTTATAAAACCAAGAATGATATTTGAAATTGTTGCATTGATAGAATGTCATTGATATGACGCATATAATCAATACAGTTTAACTGGCGAAGCATGCAGTGTTATAAAGAGAAGGCTTTTAGCTTTACGCAGGTTAAGGAATAAATTCCTTGTGGCAAATGTATTGGAAATAATGTCTGATTTGGTGAATTATTGTTTAAATAACTAGCTGGTGTCTATTTTGTAAGTAACTGACAAAGTGACAAGTTTGAGTTAGACAGCCACTTACTTAGAACTGCTACCCACCTGCACACTGGAGGGTACTCTTTGCTTTTCTTAAACAGATACTTTGATTCACTAGAGTAGCATAATTAAGTATGCATACACTAAATATTTGTGAGGTTCCAACGTGTACTGATTGCTCCGATCCTTTTAATAATGCTCAATTAAAATGAACACATGACTGAAGATATCGTTTCTGTTTTCTGGAAGAGATTATAGAGAATTGGAATAATTTATTTTTAAAATGCTCAGTAGAGTTCACCAGTGAAACTATCTGGGTCTGATGTTTCTGTTTAGAAAGATTATTAGTAATTGATTCAAATCTCTAACAGATATAATCTAACAGATACAAGGTAGGAATCAATTGTAACAGATAATTGATTCCTACCTGTGTGAAATTTGAGATTGTGTCTTTCAAGGAATTGGTCTCTTTCATCTAAGTCATTGAATTTAGGAGAACAAAGCTTTTCAAAAATAATTCTTCATTATCATTTCCATGTCCATAACATCAGTAATGTCTTCTCTTTCTCACTTCTCACTTTTATTTTTGTTAGCCTGACTAAAACTAAAGGTTGATCAATTGTTTTGATCTTTGTTTTTCTTCCCCTGACCGCTGCTTCAGACGGAGTCGTGCTCTGTTGCCCAGGCTGGAGCACATTGGCAGGATCTCAGCTCCCTGCAACCTCCGCCTCCTAGTTTCAAAGCAATTCTCCTGCCTCAGCCTCCCCAGTAGCTGGGATTAAAGGCATCTGCCACCACGCCTGGCTAATTTTTGTATTCTTAGTAGAGACTGGGTTTCACCATGTTGGCCAGACTGGTCTCGAACTCTTGACCTTGTGATCCACTCGCCTTGGCCTCCCAAAGTGCTGGGATTACAGGACTGAGTCACCACACCTGGCCCTGTTTTGATCTTTTTGAAATGACAGTTTTTGGTTTTATTGTTTGTTTTGTTTTGTTTCATTTTCTGTTGATTTCTTGTTTACAATTTTATTTAATTCTGCTCTAATAAAATTTTTTTCTGTTTACCATGGATCTAAATTGTCCTTCTTTGTTCCAGTTTCCTAAAATGATAGCTTAAATTATTTATTTTTGATCTCTTTTCTTTTTTAATATATGCAGTCAATGCTGTACATTTCTTTCTAAACACTACTTTCACTGCATCCCACAGATTCTGATAACCTGTGTTTTTATCTTAAGATACTTCAAAATTTTTAAAAATTTCTCTTGGGACTTCTTCTTCCATCCAGGTGCTATAGTGGAATTATTTACTCTGCAAGTTATTTGAGATTTTTCAGGTATCCTTCTGTCATTCAGTTCTAGTTTACTTCCATTTGGTTCCACTCCCTTCCACCTTGAATTGTTTCAGTGGAATCCCTGTCCTTGCTGCTATAGAGGTAAAGAGTAACCCCAATCCCCTGCTTTTTAAAATATTTTCTCTGTTTTGATTTTCTGCGGCTTGAATATGATTTGCCTAGAGGTATTTTGTTTTTGTATTTATCCTGCTTGGTGTTCTATGAGCTTCCTGGATCTGTGATTTGGTGTTTATCATTAACTTTTAGCAATTCTCAGTCATTATCACTTTAAATACTACTTCTGTTCCTTTACCACGTTCTTCTCCTTCCGATATTCCTGGTACAGGTATGTTACACCTTTTGCAATTGTCCCATCGCTCTTAAATTTTCTATTCTGTCTTATTCATTCTTTTTCATTTTGTATTTCAGTTTTGGAAGTTTCTATTGGCATTTCTTTGAGTCACTGATTCTTTTCTTGGCTTTATCAAGTCTACTGGTAAGCCATCAAAGATGGTCTTTATTTTTCTTACAGTGTTTTTGACTTATAGCATTCTCTTTTGATTCTTAGTTTCAATATTTCTTCTTAAATTATCGATCTGTTCTTGCATGTTGTTCACTTTTCCCATTAGAGGACTTAGCATGTTAATGTCATTAAACAAATAATTAAACAAAGAACAAAAACAATAAGCTCCTGGGGTGAGATTTGGAAGGTAGATATCAGTATCCAGAGGGTTGTAATAGTGTAACTAACCTCTCCAAGTTGTAACAAAAAAAATTTTAAGACATGCAAAGAAACAAGAAAATGTGATCTATATACAGGAAGAAGAGCAGAAAAAATAAACTGTCTATGAGATTCCAGTTGAAGATTTAATAGACTAACACTTGAAAGCAGCTATCATAAATATGTTTAAATAACTAAAGTAAACATGCTTGAAGAAGTTAGGAAAGGTATAATGACAATGTGATTGTAAATTAGTGCTGCAGCTTTTGAAAATGGCTTGGCAGTTCCTTAACCTAATAAACATGAAGTTTCCATATGACCCAAAAACTCCATCCTACATATATACCAAGAGTAATGGAAATGTGTCCAGACAAAAACTTGTACATGAATGTTCAAAGCAACTTTATTTATATTTGTGAAAAATAGAAATAACCCAAATGTTCACCAACTGATAAATGAATACATAAGATATATTTTTAATAATATAAAAGTATAATAATATATTTATATAGGTTATTCAGCAATTACAAGCTGAATGATTGGTACAATGAATTACTGATACATAATTCAACATAAATGAACTTTGAAAATGCTATGCCAGTGAAAGAAGGCAGGCATAAAAGACAGCATATTTTATTATTCCATTTATATGAAATGCCCAGAATAGGTAAATCTATGGAAACAGAGGGTATATTATCCTTTAATTAGGGCTGGGGTAGAGATATCAGGGGGAAGTTGGGAATAATTGCTAAAAGGTAGAGGATTTCTCTTTGAGTTATTAGAAATATTCTAAAATTGATTGTGTGATGGTCACATAATTCTGTGACTATACTAAATACCACTTCAATATATACTTTAAGTGGGTAAATTGTATGAAATGTGAGCTACATCTCAATGAAACTGTTATAAAGAAAGAGATCAAGAACATGAGTTAACAAGGAAGTAAGAGAGAGAGAGAAAGAGAGAGAGAAATGAAAGAACTAGAATTTAACTTTCTTATATGGAGGCACCCAACTCTGAGTATATTATTTTCTCTTTGGTGAAGAAAACCTAACAAACTCCCTAAGCTTTAGCTTTCTCTTTAGCAAGGTGAATATAAACAGTGTCTAAGGCATGAGCCCTTGTCCAGGAGATACAACTTCAAAACCACTACTTATTTTACGCTTGGGCAAGGTGTATAAAGGATAACTATTTTTTCCTGGGTGTTGTGTACAGATATGTGGTTCATGGGTTTGTACACATATCAAGCAATAATGAAGAGAGGCAAGCAGGAAGCAGTGAATGCAGCCAATGTCAATGGAAGCATTGCTTACCAGCATAAAGTGGCCAAATATAAAGTATATTCCAGGTTATAGGTTTAAAAAGTCAGACATATCTAAACTGTTGGCCCTGAAAAGAGTGTTTCATAGAGAACTTAAATACTTTTCAGGATGATAAAATAACTAACTCTATGATTGTTACATGTGTCTAATCCTTAAGACAATTCCTCCTTTGACTAGAGGAATAATTTAATTCTAGCTTCTGAATTTACATTGTTTATTATTAAAATTCCGTTGCCATTGTCTCTTGAAACTAAGAAAGAAAAGACATTGAGAATGTCCTAACCCATATTGTGTTGCTATTCTAAGGGCCTACCCAAGATTTCCATTTGTTTTGAAAGGCCTTCTTTTTTTTAGAATTAATTCTAAGTTTATGATTTCTCTGAACTATACATTTTACTTGTATCTCATCATCCTCGATTATCATTTTTCCTCTGTTTTCACTTATATAAACATAAAATTTATTCTCTTTATAAAGTTCTTCAGCCACACACACACACTCACGAACACTGGAACAAATTTCATACAAAACTCTTGTGGCAAGAGCAGATTTCAATAATGGCTTGAGGAAAATGGTGAGGTTTTATATCACGAAGTTACTCATCCCTTTTCCCCTCTAGACTCTCTGATAAAAACCCACCTTTTCCTCTTCGCTAGTCCCCACCCTTAGGTACCCTTGAAGGTATGCAAATCACCTTATTATGCAGAGCCATTTAGTTCTCTGAATGCTTGGCAAGACTCCAGGCATAATTTCACATATCCAAAGACTCAGTGCCTTTGCTGAAACAATGGGCTATTCTTTCCTTTCCATTCTTTCCTTTCAGTAGGAAAAGCTGGCAGAGGCTTTGACATTTCACTTTTCCTATTCTCCCATCTCAGTCAGTCTCTGAATAAAAGGGAGTAGTATGGAGATTTATTTTCCCTTTAAAATGTGTTATTTCTTTATCAGAATGAAGTGGTCATACCAGTTAGATTTTTAAATATTTTCTTAATTGTTATAAATATCTAAAATCTTTTTTTCAAATTGCCCTCTATAATTAAGGCCAGATTTCTTCATCAATGTTTACAAACTTTATCAGAGGTGAACATTATTCCAAAATATGTGCCACTCCACAAACCAATTGTAGAAATGTAATGTGTGGAGCAGCACTGATAATTCTTGTTCTGAGAATTATGCATTTCCCCTTTTTGAAATTCACTGCACATGCATACACACACAGTGCATAGGAGTCCAGAGGGCTTCTAAACTATTTTAAAATGGAAAAATATTTACATAGGTTGTCATTAAAATCATTAACTCATGCCACCAGTTTTTATTGGCATGTTTACTAATAGGTAAAGAGAATCCTACAGCCACACAGACATTTCTGTGATGGGGATTTTTGAGGAAAGGGCTGGCCTGCAAAAGCGAGAACACTCTGTGAGTGTGGAAGATGTGAAGAACAGAAAATGAGTATCATGTATGGAAAAGAGGATGCACTGGAGTGCTATAATTTTCCTATATCCTCTTGAGAGACAGGACTAGCTGGATTTCCTAGGCCGACTAAGAATCCCTAAGCCTAGCTGGGAAGGTGACCGCTTCCACCTTTAAACACCGGGCTTGCAACTTAGCCCACACCCAACCAGAGAACTCACTAAAATACTAATTAAGCAGAAAGAGGAGGTAAAAAAAATAGCCAATTATCTATGTTTGGACAAACGGAGGCAAGATGGTGCACATCCGGGTTCTTCATCCCTCCTCCCAACTTTTCCCGCACGCGAAAATGCAGCCGGCGCCCAGGGAGGGTGCAGACCAACTGGGCATGCGGCAGGTGATGTCAATCTGAAGAGACCAAGATTTACCTGGTCGCACCTGCGGAATGCCCCTGACATGCCCATGCCCCACCTATTGCCCTCCCACTCCTAGAAAAGCCGCTCTCCGCCATTGAGCCAGGCGGACTTCCCAGCTTCCCAGTCCTGTCTGGATGTCGGAACTCCCTCCCAGAGCTTGGGGGAGGGGAACTCTGCCGGCCTTCTTTGCCGGAGGCCGACAGACTTCTCCAGACCTTAGGTTACTAAAATAAACTAGCAGTTTTGCTCCTGACCTGTGCCTACTTGCTGGTTCTTTTGTGCTCGCTCTGGTGGTCTTAGAAAAACAAGACAGATGGTGCCGAACCCGGGAGGAGACCCCTCCTCAGGGCCCCCAGGGTCCGGGGAGCCTCCTCCTCCTCGTTCCACGCCGCAGACGGACCAGGACCTGAGACCCGCTTCACTCACTCTCACGGCCTCTCTGGGGTAAGTGCCCTTGTCTCCTCTTTACCACCCTCGGCCAAAATCCTGCGCAGGTCCGAGGTCCATTTTGAGCCACCAAGTGGCTTGGGAGACCCTTTCAGGACGGAGACGTCCACCTGAAGGTACTCTCCACTTTGGCTTCAAGAGCCTCCAGTCTGTCTCCGCTGGTTCCAAAGGACGCTTTGAAGCCAGGCAGAGATCCACTTCCATTTCCATTGTGTCCATTGTGTGTCGGTAAAGAGGAAACAAATGGGAAACCCCCAGTCCAAATTTCCAAAGAGCACCCCCTTAGGGTGCCTCCTAGCCAATTTAAAAACCTTACAGCTTGAACAAGACCTTAGGAGGAAGCGGTTAATTTTCCTTTCCACTGTGGCGTGGCCGCGATACAAACTAGACAATCAGTCTCAGTGGCCACCAGAGGGCACCCTAGACTGCAATGTTCTGACCGACCTCAGCAATTTCTGCCAGCAGCTAGGCAAGTGGTCTGAAATTACTTACATACAAGGCTTTTGGGCCTTACGCTCTCGTCCCGACCTGTATAGCCGGTGCTCTTCGGCCCAAGTTATGCTAGCCAAGGACGCCGGCTCACAGGAACCTGAAAAAGAGGAGTCTTCATTCCTTTCTGTTCAGCCGGAGGATCTAGGTTTTCCCTCACTTCCGCCCTATACTTCTCCTCCTCCTCCCTCTGTCCGGAATCCTCCTTCCTCTTCCTTACCTACTAGTAATCCACTCAGTCCCATGCCTCCTTCAGGGCCCCCAACTGGCTGTCTTGAGTCTCCTGTCTCTGCACACACCCGCTCTAAGTGCCCTGCTGATGTCTCCACTCCTGCCCCACACCCTCCTACAGTGTTAGCGCCTTTGCGAGAGGTGGCTGGGGCGGAGGGGGTAGTCAGAGTACATGTCCCTTTTTCACTGGCCGATCTTTCCAAAATTGAGAAGCGTTTAGGTGATTTCTCAGCTAATCCTACCATTTACATAAAGGAATTTAGATACCTTTGTCAGGCCTATGACTTAACTTGGCAGGACCTCCAGGTTATCCTAACCTCCACCCTAAATCCGGAGGAGCAAGAGCGCATCCTAGCGGCCGCCAGGCAGCATGCCAACCAACTACATTTAACTGACGCCGCCATCCCACTAGGGGAGCATGCAGTCCCCTCGGCAGACCCAGACTGGAACTACCAAGCAAACCAGCCTGGGCGCCGTAGGCGAGACCTAATGGTTCAGTGTTTGTTGGCTGGTATGCAAGCAGCCTCAAACAAAACTGTAAATTTTAACAAATTAAAAGAAATTATTCAAGATCCAGAAGAAAATCCAGCCGCAGGGGCCACCATTTTGGCGTCTTATTTCATTTCTCAATCAACTCCTGACATTCGTAAAAAACTTCAAAAGGTAGAGGATGGTCCTCAGGCACCAATACAATTAAATTAGCCTTTAAGGTCTATAGCTCCAGAGAGGACACGGCAGGCTTGCCTTGAACAGAAGTTACAGCTCCTAGCAGCGGCTTTATAGCCCAGTCATAACCCCAGACCAGAGAGCACATACCCCACAGACTCCAAGGCCACGAAAGGAGCCTGCTATAAGTGTGGCAAAGCAGGACACTATGCCAACAGGTGTCCACAGGGTCCCCAAGTCCCAACGCAGCCTTGCTATAAGTGCAAGGCATCAGGACATTGGGCCAGTGAATGTCCTAACCCTCATCCACCAGCAACCCTGTGCCCTGCTTGCCAGCAGAAAGGACACTGGAAGTCGGATTGCCCCACCCTGAGAACAGGTGCCGCGCCTCTACGTGACCCTCTTTCCCAGGATCCTGGGAGCTCCTTCCAGCTCCTACATCTGGACGACGACAACTGAAGGTGCCGAGACTCGGGGACCCCCATCATCCTCGCCGAGCCACGGGTAACTCTCTTTGGTAGCGGGTAAGACAATTAATTTTTTAATCAACAGTGAGGCTACCTATTGTGTTTTGCCGTCCTTCTCTGGACCTAGCCTTCCATCCAATATCTCTGTAGTAGGTGTAGACGGAAAGCCATCCACTCCACGAAAAACTCCACTCCTTAATTGCTGCCTGGCCAACAACTATTTTGCGCACTCATTCCTCATTATACCCTCATGCCCTACCCCCTTACTAGGCCGAGACATCCTGAGCACCTTAAAGGCCTCCATACACATCCCCACCAACCCATCCACTCCCCTTCAACCCTCTCATGACCTGTTGCTCGTGCTTTGTGCAGGCGCACACGCTCCTCCTATGTCGCCCCCACCCCCCATCTTCCCTATTTCTGTACACCCTCAAGTGTGGGACACTTCCACCCCGGTCATAGCTGCCCACCACCCACCAGTTCTTGTCAAGCTCAAAGATCCTACTCGTTTCCCAAACCGCCCCCAATTCTCTCTCTCTCCGACACATCTACAAGGTTTAAAGCCAATTATCACGCGACTACTTAGCCAACATATCCTTGTCCGCACACATTCCCCTTGTAACACTCCAATACTTCCAGTTAAAAAGGCAGATGGAACCTATAGGTTAGTACAGGATCTTCGGCTAGTCAATGAAGCCACCCATCCCACGCACCCTGTAGTTCCCAACCCTTACACCCTTCTGTCCCATATCCCTACCAATTCTACTTATTTTACTGTGCTAGACCTTAAGGATGCCTTCTTTACCATACCCCTACACACAGACTGCCAGTTCCTGTTTGCTTTCACATGGGAGGACCCAGACACACATACCTCCACTCAACTGAAGTGGACAGTCCTCCCACAAGGGTTCCGGGCACCTCCATTTCTTTGGTCAGGCCTTAGCAAAAGACCTTGCCTCCTGCCCTCTCACTAATAGTAAAGTTCTGCAGTATGTAGATGATCTCCTAATCTGTAGCCCTACCAAACAAGACTCTCTTCTAGACACTGCAACTCTCCTCAACCATTTAGGCTCATTAGGTTATAGAGTATCTAAACACAAGGCCCAAATTTCTTGCCAAACCGTCATATACTTGGGAATTGAAATCACCCCAACAACCCAGTCACTAACTACCGACCGCATGACCCTAATATGTAACCTTCTTCCCCCTCAAGATGCAAAAGAAATTCAATCTTTCCTAGGTCTAATAGGTTTCTTCAGACATTGGATCCCCAATTTTGGAATCCTAGCCAAACCTTTATACGCCGCAGTTAAAGAAACCCCACATGGGCCTTTGTCCAACCCCAAATTAATCTCGACTCATTTCACCCGCTTAAAAGCTTGCCTTCTCTCACAACCCACTCTCTCACTGCCTGATTTCCAGCGTCCCTTCCAACTCTTTACAGATGAAAGGCAGAAAGTGGCAGTTGGTCTCTTAGCCCAGCCTGTCAGTAACACCCACCGTCCTGTGGCCTATATATCCAAACAGCTAGACCCAACTGTACAAGGCTGGCAACCCTGTCTGCGTGCATTAGCAGCGGCAGCCTGCCTGACCCAGGAAGCAAAAAAAAGCTCATTAGAGGCAGTAATCTAACAGTTCTCTCCACACACTGTCTTCAGGATCTCATCTCTCATAAAAGTATTAGCCACTTAACTCCATCCCGCCTCCAACTTTTCCATCTCTTATTCATAGAAGACCCCACTGTTACTTTAGAAGTTTGCTCCTCTCTAAATCCAGCCACTTTACTGCCAGACTTTCTTAAACCACCCCATACTAAACATTCTTGTCCTGAGGTCCTGGAGGCTCAAACCCCCAGCCACCTACACTTGCATGACCAGCCCCTTCAGAATGCACAACTAACCCTATTTGTGGATGGCAGCTCCTTTATCAACCCCCAAGGAAACAGGCAGGCAGGATATGCAGTAGTTACCTCCTCCACAGTTTTAGAGGCAAAACCCCTACCACAAGGGACCACATCACAGCAGGCAGAACTCACTGCACTAACCAAGGCACTCCTACTATCAAAAGGAAAAACAGTAAACATAAACATATACACAGATTCTAAATATGCTTTTCTAATCGCACACACCCATTCAGTCATCTGGAGAGAGAGAGGGTTTTAACCACCGGCGGTACCCCTATTGTTAACAAAAACCAAATACTCAAACTACTAGATGCACTGTCGGCACCTTCCAAGGTAGCCATTATACATTGTAAAGGGCACCAAACTCCATCTGACCCGGTAGCAGCTGGCAAAAATTTCGCTGACGTCACTGCCAAGTCAGCCGCCATATTTTCCACCCCTAAGCCTCCTTCTGTCTGTTTTCTCTCCCCCCAGTATGCCCCTAACTACACTCAGGAAGAAAAGGCTAAGCTATTACAAAATCCAACAGCCAAACTAACTACAGGTGACTGGATATATATTGATAACAAACTAGTTATTCCTGAAACACAACTCCATACCATTCTAACAGACATACATAATTCTTTACATATAGGACCCAAAGCCTTATACAATTTTCTAAATCCCCTCCTCCACTGTCCAACACTACAAAAACACTTACTTACAATCAACCAGCAGTGTTCTACCTGCCTAAAGGCAAATCCTCAAGGCGCATTGCGTAATCCCCATCCCAGCCATCAACTCAGAGGACACCATGTGAAGATTGGCAAATTGATTTCACACATATGCCAAAACATAAAAAATTCAAATACCTCTTAACCCTTGTGGACACTTTTTCAGGGTGGATAGAGGCCTATCCCACCACAGGAGAAACCGCTAACATTGTTGCCTCTATACTCACTGAACATATTATTCCTAGGTTTGGCCTCCCGGTCACTCTTCAATCCGACAATGGTCCAGCATTCATCTCTAAGGTAGTCCAACAGGTGGCAGCTCTCTTACACATCACCTGGAAACTCCACATCCCTTATAGGCCTCAGTCTTCTGGTAAGGTAGAAAAGGCTAACGGACTCATCAAACAACAGCTCACCAAACTCTCAATCGAAACCCGGCAGTCGTGGGTAACTCTCCTTCCCTTAGTCCTGACCCGGCTGTGGGCAGCACCTCGAAGCCCAACAGGCCTCAGTCCGTTTGAATTAGTCTACGGACGGCCCCTAACCCTCCAGCAAATACCTTCCCTGCCAGCCCCTTTGGCGAACTACCTCCCATATCTCACTCTTCTCAGACAACTCCTAAGACAGCACGCTGAGTTAGCACACCCTCCTCCAACAGACGCCTACAACCCACATCTCTCCCTCAGTCCCGGAGACCAAGTATACATAAAAGATATCCAAGCCAAAGACTTACAGCCCAGGTGGAAAGGCCCATATATTGTCCTCCTGTCTACACATACAGCAGCAAAACTCCTAGGACACACGCATTGGATTCATATTTCCCAGCTAAAAAGGGCCCCCACCGAGAATAATCAGTGGACATCAGTTCAACTTTCCCCCACTCGCCTCAAACTTACAAAGCTTCCTTGACTATCTCATGCTCCCCGACCCCTGGCGCCTAGCTCGCTTTCTCAACATCCTCTACATAAACCTATCAGACTTTCAATACATAGCCCCAGACCCATATCTACCTCCAGACAATAGTCCAGAGCAGTGGTTCTCCTGTCTCCTAACTTTCATCGAACATCTTCAGTGGCAAGGGACACTCTGCAACTACACTGAAAATGTAGTCTCAGTTTACACTTATATTGCTGTCTCACTCATACACTCAGACCTTTGCTAGTCCGCCTACTGTATGGCAGTTATTTTTTTAATCACTGAAACTTGGCCACAAGACAGCCGAACACACTCAGTAGTACATAGTTCTGCCAGTTGTCTTCCTTAAGGCTGTCAAACTTCTCTCCGCACAATAGAGGCCCCTTCTGATGGCTCACACTTATCCGTCAAAGGCCAAACTTAACCTACACTGTGAATATAACCAATCTCTCCCACCGCTTCCTCTGTGAGGCTTTAGAAGGCTCCCGCCTAGTGGCAGCCCTCCTGCCCATGGCCTTCAACACAACTGGTCTCTCTCTAAAACTCTTAACCATACAGCCATTAACTGATCCCTCTATGTCCCCGTGTCCTTGGTCCCCAGTCTAACTTTATACAGCCAGGCAGAAGTAGCAGAGCTTTTCCAACAACTTTCTATGCTACTATGCCACTTTCGTCAAAAACAGGCTGTTTTCCTCCCTCTAGTTATTGGAATCAGCTGAAGGACTGGCCTCCCTGCAGTGCCGAACTACTTCAATAGCCCAAGTAGCTGCCCAAAACAGGTGAGCCCTGGACTTGCTTACAGCTGGAAAAGGAGACACTTGTCTCTCCCCTGGAGAAGAGTGCTGCTATTATGTTAGCGAGTCAAGCCTAGCAGACACTAACATTCAAACCCTCAATAAAATAAAAGCTGAAATACAGAACCTTAATACCTCAACCTTGCTGGGACCTTCCTTCTGGGTTTTGCCCATATTCCAACAAATGCTTCCATTCCTCATTCCTGTACTAATACTGTGCCTTATTTTATTTTTCATCCGTGCATCCAAATACCAACCATAGGCTCCGACTTTAACAACGCCCCTTAACAGCAGGAAGTAGCCAGACAGACCACGGCGCCCCTTTATCACTATTATCAATAAAAGGTTGGACTGTTTGGATGAACGGAGGCAAGATGGTGCACATCCGGGTTCTTCATCCCCCCCTCCCAACTTTTCCTGTGCGTGCGAAAATGCAGCCGGCGCCCAGGGAGGGTGCAGACCAACTGGGCATGCGCCAGGTGACGTCAATCTGAAGAGACCAAGATTTACCTGGTCGCACCTGCGGAATGCCCCTGACACGCCCATACCCCACCTATTGCCCTCCCACTCCTAGAAAAGCCGCTCTCCGCCATTGAGCCAGGCGGACTTCCCAGCTTCCCAGTCCTGTCGGGATGTCGGAACTCCGTCCGAGAGCTTGGGGGAGGGGAACTCTGCCGGCCTTTGCCGGAGGCCGACAGACTTCTTCTCCACACCTTAGGTTACTAAAATAAACTAGCAGTTTTGCTCCTGACCTGTGCCTACTTGCTGGTTCTTTTGTGCTCGCTCTGGTGGTCTTAGAAAAACAAGACAATCTATTGCTTGAGAACACAGTGGGAGGGACAAGGATTGGGATATAAACTCAGGCATTCAAGCCATCAATGGCAACCCCCTTTGGGTGCCATCCCTTTGTATGGGAGCTCTGTTTTCACTCTTATTTCACTCTATTAAATCTTGAAACTGCACTCTTCTGGTCCACGTTTTGTTACAGCTTGAGCTGAGCAAGCTCGCTGTCCACCACTGCTGTTTGCCGCCATTGCAGTACCACCACTAACTTCCATCCCTCCGGATCCAGCAGGGTGTCTGCTATGCTCCTGATCCAGCAAAGTGCTCGTTGCCACTCCTGATCCAACTAAAGGCTTGTGCATTGTTCCTGCTGGACTAAGTGCCTGGGTTTGTCCTAATTGAGCTGAACACTAGTCACTGGGTTCCACAGTTCTCTTCCATGACCCACGGCTTCTAATAGAGCTATAACACTCACTGCAAGGCCAAGATTTCATTCCTTGGAGTCTGTGAGGCCAAGAACCCCGGATCAGAGAACACGAGGCTTGCCACCATTTTGGAAGTGGTCCACCACCATTTTGGAAGCAGCCCACCACCATCTTGGGAGCTCTGGGAGCAAGGACCTTCTGGTAGCATTTTGGTGACCACGAAGGGACCTCCAAAGCAGTGAGTAATATTGGACCACTTTCACTTGCTATTCTGTCTTATCCTTCTTTAGAATTGGAGGAAAATACTGGGCACCTGTTGGCCAGTTAAAAACGATTAGCATGGCTGCTGGACTTAAGACTCAGGTATGAGGCTATCTGGGGAAGGGCTAACAACCCCCAACCCTTCTGGATTGGGAATGTTGGTCTGTCTGGAGCCAGCTTCCACTTTCAGTTTTCTTGGGGAAGCCAAGGGCTGAGTAGAGGCAGAAAGTTGTTGTCCCGAACTCCCGGCAGTAGCTCGTGACGCAGCCAGAAGTCTCTACTCAATAGTCACCCATGCGTGCGCCCCTACCTTTCCTTCTGACCCATACCTCCTGGGTCCCGACCATGACTTTCTTGAAAGTGTAGCCCCAAAATTCTCCTTGCCTCTGAATCTACTTCCTCTGATCCCTGCCTCCTGGTACTAATGGTTCAGACTTTCATTTCCTCCAGCAAGTTATATCTCCAAAGTGATCTAAGGAAGCTCTAGGCTGCATCCTTAGGCATCTAGGCTATAAACCCAAGGAGTCTTATACCTGGTGTCCCTCCCAATTTAGGTATACAGCTCTCGACATGGGCAGTTATGTGGGACTCCTTCCCCACCATCCTTGCCAGGGCCCCAAGTTTGTAATGGCTAAGAGACAGAGACAGAGAGAGAGAGAGAGAGAGAGAGATGGAGAGACACGGAGAGACAGAGATGGAGAGATGGAGAGAGACGGAGAGATGGAGAGACAGAGAGAGAGAGAGATGGAGAGAGACAAAGAGGGAGTCAAAGAGAAAAAGATAGAAATAGTAAAAAACAAACAAATAAACAACAAAAAAAGTGTGCCCTATTCCTTTAAAACCCAGGGTATATTTAAAACCTATAATTGATAATTGAAGGTCTTCTCCATGACCCTATAATGCTCCAATACTACCTTGTTGTCAGTGTAAACAAGGGTGTAGCCTGAGAACACTGAGACCACTGACAACCCATAGCTTTCCTATCAAAAATCCTTAACCCAGTAACCCGCGGATGGGCCAAATGCATTCAGTCGGTAGCAGCAACTGCTTTACTAACAGAAAAAAGTAGAAAAGTAACTTTTAGAGGAAACTTCGTTGTGGGCACATCTCACCAGTTCAGCATTATTCTAAGTCAAAAAAGCAAAAAGGTAGCTTACTAACTCAAAAATCTTAAAGCATGGGGCTATTCTGTTAGAAATGGGTAATGTAACTCCAACCACTGATAATTTCCTTAACCCAGAAGATTTCCTAACAGGGGATTTAAATCTTAATTACCATATAAAGGTCCAATCAGACCTAGGAGGAACTCCCTTCAGGACAAGACAATAGATGGTTCCTCCCAGGTGACTGAGAAAAAAACCACAATGGGTATTCAGTAATTGATACGGAGACTCTTGTAGAAGCAGAGTTAGAAAAAATGCCTAATTGAGAAAAAAACACAATGGGTATTCAGTAGTTGATATGGAGAATCTTGTGGAAGCAGAGTTAGAAAAATTGCCTAATCATTGGTTTCTTCAAACATAAGAGCTCTTTGCACTCAACCAAGCTTTCAAGTACTTACAGAATCAAGACTATCTTGATCCTGACTCAAAAGGTTAGCTACACCCTCTCTGAAATGAATTTGCATAAGAACTGTTGTTTTAGGAATGCATCTTGATGGGGCAGCTAGGTTGTTATGCAATACTCAGGAACCCAGCCCAGCTCTAAAGCTCACCCCTGAGGGCAAAGGCAATGTGGGCATGCTGGTAAAGGACCACTAGAATCCAGCAGCCTGGACCCCTTTCTTTGTGGTCAAGAAAGGCAGGAAAACCAGTGTAGGACTGCTACATCGGTGAGCTGAGCATAACTAATCTGATAAGCAGAGGTCCAGTTACGCACCTGGGAAAGGAATAAGCATTAGGACCAGAGAGGATGCTCTAGGACTAATGCTCATCTGAAAATGATTAGGGGTGCTGGCATCCCTATGTTCTTTTTTCAGATAGGAAACATTCTCCCCAAGGCAACAGTGCCCCTAAGATGTATTCTGGAAAATTAGGACCAATTTGACCCTCAGATGCTAAGAAAAAAATGGTTTATATTCTGCAGTACTGCCTGGCCACAATATCCTCTTCAAGGGGGAGATACCTGGCCCCCTGAGGGAAGTATAAATTATAACACTACCTTACAGCTAGACCTCTTTTGTAGGAAAAAGGCAAACGGAGTCAAGTGCCATATGTACAAAATCTTTTCATTAAGAGACGACTCACAATTATGTAAAAAGTGTGATTTATGCTCTACAGGAAGCCCTCAGTCTACCTCCCTACCCCAGTGTCCCCCTGGACTCCTTCCCCAACTAATAAGGACCCCCCTTCAACCCAAACAATCCAAAAGGAGATAGACAAAGGGGTAAACAATGAACCAAAGTATGCCAATATTCCCCGATTATGCCCTCTCCAAGCAGTGGGAAGAGGAGAATTTGGCTCAGCCAGAGTGCATGTACCTTTTTCTCTCTCAGACTTAAAGCAAATTAAAATAGACCTAGGTAAATTTTCAGAAAACCCTGATGGCTGTATTGATGTTTTACAAGGGTTCGGACAATCCTTTGATCTGACATGGAGAGATATAATGTTACTGCTAAATCAGCACTAACCCCAAATGAGAGAAGTGCCGCCATAACTGCAGCCTGAGAGTTTGGTGATCTCTGGTATCTCAGTCAGGTCAATGATAGGATGACAACAAAGGAAAGAGTACGATTCCCCACAGGACAGCAGGCAGTTCCCAGGGTAGACGCTCACTGGGACACAGAATCAGAACATGGAGATTGGTGCCGTTTTGCATGCTAGAAAGACTAAGAAAAACTAGGAAGAAGCCTAGGAATTATTCAGTGATGTCCACTATAACACAGGGAAGGGAAGAAAATTCTACTGCCTTTCTTGAGAGACTAAGGGAGTCATTGAGGAAGCATACCTCTCTGTCACCTGACTCTATTGAAGGCCAACTAATCTTAAAGGATAAGTTTATTACTCAGTCAGCTGCAGACATTAGAAAAAAACTTTGAAAGTCCACCTTAGGCCTGGAACAAAACTTAGAAACCCTATTGAACTTGGCAAACTTGATTTTTTATAATAGAGATAAGGAGGAGCAGGCAAAACAGATTTAAAAAAAAAGGGCCACCGCTTTAGTCATGGCCCTCAGGCAAGTGGATTTTGGAGACTTTGGAAAAGGGAAAAGCTGGGCAAATCGAATGCCTAATGGGGCTTGCTTCCAGTGCGGTCTACAAGGACACTTTTAAAAAGATCGTCCAAGTAGAAGCAAACTGGCCCTCGTCCATGCCCCTTATGTCAAAGGAATCATTGGAAGGCCCCCTGCCCCAGGGGACGAAGGTCCTCTGACTCAGAAGCCACTAACCAGATGATGCAGCAGCAGGACTGAGGGTGCCCAGGGCAAGTGCCGCCCATGCCATCACCCTCACAGAGCCCCGGGTATGCTTGACTATTGAGGGTCAAGAGGTTAACTATCTTCTGGACACTGGCACGGCCTTCTCAGTCTTACTCTCCTGTCCTGGACAACTGTCCTCCAAATCTGTCACTATCCGAGGGGTCCTAGGACAGCCAGTCACTAGATACTTCTCCCAGCCACTAAGTTGTGACTGGGGAACTTTACCGTTTTCACATGATTTTCTAGTTATGCTTGAAAGCCCCACTCCCTTGTTAGGGAGAGACATTCTAGCAAAAGCAGGGGCCATTATACACCTGAACATAGGAGAAGGAACACCTGTTTGTTGTCCATGCTTGAGGAAGGAATTAATCCTGAAGGCTGGGCAACAGAAGGACAATATGGACAAGCAAAGAATGCCCATCCTGTTCAAGTTAAAGGACTCCTCCTCCTTTCCCTACCAAAGGCAGTACCCACTCAGACCCAAGGTCCAACAAGGACTCCAAAAGATTGTTAAGGATCTAAAAACCCAAGGCCTAGTAAAACCATGCAATAGCCCCTGCAATACTCCAATTTTAAGAATACAGAAACCCAATGGACAGTGGAGGTTAGTGCAAGATCTCAGGATTATCAATGAGGCTGTTGTTCCTCTATATCCAGCTGTACCTAAACCTTATACACTGTTTTCCCAAATACCAGAGGAAGCAGAGTAGTTTACAGTGCTGGACCTTAAGGATGCCTTTTTCTGCATCCCTGTACATTCTGACTCTCAATTCTTGTCTGCCTTTGAAGATCCTTCAAACCCAACGTCTCAAGTCACCTGGACTGTTTTACTCCAAGGGTTCAGGGATAGCCCCCGTCTATTTGGCCAGGCATTAGCCCAAGACTTGAGCCAATTCTCATACCTGGACACTCTTGTCCTTTGGTACGTTGGTGATTTACTTTTAGCCACCTGTTCAGAAACCTTGTGCCATCAAGCCACCCAAGTGCTCTTAAATTTCTTTGCTGCCTGTGGCTACAAGGTTTCCAAACCAAAGGCTCAGCTCTGCTCACAGCAGGTTAAATACTTAAGGCTAAAATTATCCAAAGGCACCAGGGCCCTCAGTGAGGAACGTATCCAGCCTACACTGGCTTATCCTCATCCCCAAACCCTAAAGCAACTAAGAGGGTTCCTTGGCATAACAGGTTTCTGCTGAATATGGATTCCCAGGTACGGCAAAATAGCCAGATCATTACATATACTAATTAAGGAAACTCAGAAAGCCAATACTCATTTAGTAAGATGGACACCTGAAGCAGAAGCGGCTTTCCAGACTATAAAAAAGGCCCTAAGCCAAGCCCCAGTACTCAGAAGAAGAAATAGAATGGGGAACCTCACGAGGACATAGCTTCCTCCCCTCAGGATGGCTAGCAACCGAAGAAGGAAAAATACTTTTGCCTGCAGCTAACCAATGGAAATTACTTAAAACCCTTCACCAAACCTTTCACTTAGGCATTGATAGCACCCATCAGATGGCCAAATCATTATTTACTGGACCAGATAGTTGGGGCCTGTAAAGTGTGCCAAAGAAATAATGCCCTGCACTGAAGGCCATACATTTCAATCCCTGTATCTTTAACCTCCTTGTTAAGTTTGTCCCTTCCAGAATCGAAGCTGTAGAACTACAAATGCTCTTCAAATGGAGCCCCAGATGCAGTCCATGACTAAGATCTACTGTGGACCCCTGAACCAGCCTGCTAGCCCATGCTCTGATGTTAATGACATCAAAGGCTCCCCTCCTGAGGAAATCTCAACTGCACAACTCCTACTATGCCCCAATTCAGCAGGAAGCAGTTAGAGCGGTCATCAGTCAACCTCCCCAACAGCACTTGGGTTTTCCTGTTGAGAGGGGGTACTGAGAGACAGGACTAGCTGGATTTCCTAGGCCAATTAAGAATCCCTAAGTCTAGCTAGGAAGGTGACCACTTCCACCTTTAAACACAGGGCTTGCAACTTTGCTCACACCCGATCAATCAGATAGTAAAGAGAGCTCACTAAAATGCTAATTAGGCAAAAACAAGAGGTAAAGAAATAGCCAATCATCTGTCGCCTGAGAGCACAGTGGGAGGGACAAGGATCAGGATATAAACCCAGGCATTCGAACCAGCAAGGGCTACACTCTTTGTGTCCCCTCCCTTATATGGGAGCTCTATTTTCACTCTATTAAATCGTGCAACTGCACTCTTCTCGTCCGTGTTTTGTTACTGCTTGAGTTGAGCTTTAGCTCGCTGTCCACCACTGCTGTTTGCCACCATTGCAGATGCGCAGTGGACTTCCATGCTTCCAGATCGGGCAGGATGTCCACCGTGCTCCTGATCCAGCAAGGCGCCCACTGACACTACTGATCAATGGAGGGCTAAAGGCTTGCCATTGTTCCTGCATGGCTAAATGCCTGGGTTCATCCTAATTGCGCTGAACACTAATCACTAGGTTCCATGGTTCCCTTCTGTGACCCACAGCTTCTAATAGAGCTATAAGATTCACCGCATGGCCCAAGATTCCATTTCTTGGAATCTGTGAGGCTGAGATCCCCAGGTCAGAGAACACAAGGCTTGCCACCATCTTGGAAGTGGCCCACCGCCATCTTGGGAGCTCTGCCAGCAAGGACACCCTGTAATACTCTGGCTGTCGCTTCCTCACGTACCTTGCTCTATCTTCCTTGCTGCACTTCTGGTTTTCCTTAAGCATGTTCTGTTTACTCCCTCCACAAGATCTTTGCACCTGCTGGTCTTTCTAAAGTGGTAACCCAGTTACCACTTTAATTATCTCTCCTCCAACCCTTCACCACCTTACACTCCACATTTCCAGTAGCTTTTAGTATTTTTACAATCTCAGTTGAATTATTTCTTAATTAGAGATGTATTTCATTCATTCTATCTAGATTAGGCCTCCCATTGAGAGGTGACAATGTGCTAGCAGCCCTCACTTGCTCTTGGTGCCTCCTCGGCCTCGGTGTCCACTCTGGCCACGCTTGAGGAGCCCTTCAGCCTGCCTCTGCACTGTGGGAGTCCGTCTCTGGGTTGGCCAAGCCAGAGTCAACTCCCTCTGCTTGCAGGGAGGTGTGCAGGGAGAGGTGCTGGAGGGAACCGGGATTGTGTGCCACGCTTGTGGGCCAGCACAAGTTCAGGGTGGGGGCAGGTTTGGCGGGCCCCGCACTTGGAGTGGCCGGCAGGAGTTGGGCAATGATGGGCTTACCACGTGGGCGGCAGTTGCAAAGGGTGCGCCCAGTCCCTCAGCACTGCCGACCCTCCAGCACCGCACCTGAATTCTCTCTGGGCCTCAGCCGCCTCCCCTTGTGGCAGGGCTGGGGACCTGCAGCCCACCATGCCCGAGCCCACCCCCCCCACCAACTCCTGTGGGCTCCCATGCAGCCCGAGCCTCCCCAAAGGGTACTGCCACCTGCTCCACGGTGCCCGGTCCCATTGACTGCCCAAGGGCTGAAGAATGTGGGCACATGGCACAGGACTGGCAGGCAGCTCCACCTGTGACCCCAGCACAGGATCCACTAGGTGAAGCCAGCTGGGCTTCTGAGTCCGGTGGCGACTTGGAGAACTTTTATGTCTAGCTGGAGGATTGCATATACAATTATGCTCTGTATGGGTTAGTGCTCTGTATGTAGCTCAAGGTTTGTAAACACACCAATCAGCACTCTGTGTCTAGCTCAAGATTTGTAAATGCACCAATCAGTGCTCTGTGTCTAGCTCAAGGTTTGTAAACACACCAGTCAGCACCCTGTCAAATGGACCAATGAACTCTCTATAAAATGGACCAATCAGTTCTCTGTAAAATGGACCAATCACTTCTGTGTAAAATGGACCAATCAGCAGGATGTGGGTGGGGTCAGATAAGGGAATAAAAGCAGGCTGCCGCGGAGCCAACAAGGGCAACCCACTGGGGTCCCTGTCCAGGCTTGAAAGCATTGTTCTTTTGCTTTTTGCAATAATTCTTGCTTGTGCTCCCCGTTTGGATCCACAGCACCTTTATGAGATGTAACACTCACCACAAAGGTCTGCAGCTTCAATCCTGAAGCCTGCAAGACCATGAACCCACCGCGGGGGATGAACAACTCCGGATGGGAGGAACTCGGGATGCGCCACCTGTAAGAACTGTAACACTCATTGCGAAGGTCTGCAGCTTCACTGCTGAGGCCAGCAAGACCACGAACCAACCAGAAGGAATAAACTCTGGACATATCTGAACATCTGGAGGAACAAACTCTGAACACGCCATCTGTAAGAACTGTAACACTCACCGCGAGGGTCCGCGCCTTTGTTCTTGAAGTCAGTGAGACCAAGAACCCACCAATTCTGGACACACCCATCATGTATTTTCTTTTCTTTCTTTTTTTTTTTTAATGTTCACCATTGCTGACTTAGGTTACTGCAAGACTTGTCTGTATAAGTATTATTGAATAAATGAATTCAGAGGAAAAAAGAACATGGAAAAAGGTTACAGATGAAAACCTTCATTGTGCTGTGGTTAAGGACTAAGCCTTAGTGATTGTGTTTTTCTTAAGAAGTGAAACGTATTTGTTAAGGTGGTTTGACTTCAGTAGTTAAACTCTACATGTAAGAGGCCTGCTAAAGGTGAAATACTTGTCCGTTAGTTTGAAAAATTTCAAATATAAGCTTTTTTTCTGGCTGCAAAGAAGTTCACTCTAACCCTCCATCTGTTTTGGTCAGAATGCGCTCTACGGGTTTTGTACTGTGTAAGTTTTGAAGAAACTCTCTGACATACCATTAGTTCATGCCTTCAACAATTGCATCCATCAATCTCTGTATCAGGGCAGACCATAACAATTTTTTAAAAAAATTTTATAATAAATTTGGTAGTATTCCTCATTATATGAATCTTGAGACTATGTTGTTAAGGAGTGTTAAAAGGAAAAATGTGTCTTTGTTAATGAAAGATGTTAACTTATTTTAAATAAAGTTGTTATTTGAAAATAATTATTGTGCACGGAGCATTAAGGTACTAACAGAAGCTTTGCCCATATTGATTATGTGTCATCATCCGTCTTGTTAACATTTTTAATGTAACTCGACACTTGTAATTTGACAATGCTATAAACATTATTTGAAGTGAGATGATGAGAATATATACAGTTCTAGAGTTTCTTTTGGTGGTTTTATGCTGACTGAATGCATTAACAACTAAATTATTCTCATTTAGAATGCATTGATTTTCTGTCTTTAGGGTACTCTAATTATCTTCAAGATAAGAGACAAGCAGACCTACTTTCAAGCTGAATGCACACCTCTTCACAGTTTAGGCTGCTTTCGAATGCTACCTTCTCAAACCAATATCTTCATTTTAACTCTGGGGAATGTAAATCAAACACATCAAGCAGTTGTAAGTGTAATGAGTTATCTCTACAAAGGAACTGCATTTTGAAGTCGGTGTAAGCCACTCTGACATTTAAGAATCAATTCAGTGGAAACATATCAAGTAAAAGAAACTCTGAAATGGAGTTTTATTGCATACCTTTCTTTTTTTAATTTACTTTATTTTTTTTATTATACTTAAATTCTAAGGCACATGTGCACAACATGCAGGTTTGTTACATACGTATACATGTGCCATGTTGGTGTGCTGCACCCATTAACTCATCATTTACATTAGGTATATCTCCTAATGCTATCCCTCCCCACTCCTCCTACCCTACAACAGGCCCCAGTGTGTGATGTTCCCCACCCTGTGTCCAAGTGTTCTCATTGTTCAATTCCCACCCATGAGTGAGAACATGCAGTGTTTGACCTTTTTCCTCACTATAGTTTGCTCAGAATGGTGGTTTCCAGCTTCATCCATGTCCCTGCAAAGGACATGAACTCATCCTTTTTTCATGGCTGCGTAGTATTCCATGGTGTGTATGTGCCACATTTTCTTAATCCAGTCTATCATTGATGGACATTTGGGTTGGTTCCAAGTCTTTGCTATTGTGAATAGTGCCACAATAAACATATGTGTGCATGTGTCTTCATAGTGGCATGATTTATAATCCTTTGGGTATATACCCACTAATGGGATGGTTGGGTCATATGCTATTCCTAGTTCTAGATCCTTGCGGAATCAGCACATCATCTTCCACAATGGTTGAACTAGTTTACTGCTTGCCTGGTAGGTTTTTGATATCTATGTTCCAAAATCCTCCATCTTCACTCACGTTATCAGAAATGTTCACATATTAGAAGAGCTCCATGAAATTTCTATTTTCAATTCCTGTTCTTCCCTCTCTGACTTAATTATGACACTTGAACTTGCTCTGTGACCTCATTAAGTGATCCTTTTTTTATTATTTCACCAATTGTTGCATTAGTCCCTTCTGAATGTATTTTACTTCCTCATTTGTGGGACCCCATAGTTTATCTTGACAATAACTACTTTAAGCATTCCTCTGCCTTGTTGGTCTTTGCTCTGCCTCCAGCTGTATGCAACCATAACTTAGAAATGCTGGCACTGGAGAAAATCATGACCCACTGAGGCTTGCTTCCTCCTTTATCAGTTCATCCGATCTCAACTCTTGTTGCTCAGTTGACACTTACTCATCTTTCATTAAATCTTGTAACATTTACACAATTTACACAATTTTTAATCCAAATTAAGTTAGACTGTCAAGTACAGTAGCGTAGATTGTTTTCATTTTTTTTTTTTTTTTTTTTAACCAACAGAGTTCACAAATCTCTAAGGTGAAGTACTTTATCTCCCTTAAATGGTTTTATTTCCTTTATCTCCTAAAACGGTAGAAGAAAGGGTGGCTTGGTTTTCTTTCTAAGACTTACTTTTTCAATTATCATTTTTGTTTACATGATTTCTCATCTCCTCTGAAACATTGCTTGTTTAATTATACCTTCTTTTTTGAGCATTAAATATTTCTCTACTACTTCCTTCCTTGTACCCATAAATCAACTTTCTCCAATCACTTAACAAGTTAGAAGCTCTCCCTTGACCCCAAAATCATGTCAGGCTCTTCTCTCTCTGTTTTAACCATTTTTCCTTAAAGATGTCATATTGTTGTTTCAGGTTGTTTATAACATTTGATCACATCTTTTAATTGGTGAGTTTAATCCATTTTATTTATTGTAATTACCATTAGATTGGAAATTATTTCTACTCTTTTATCTTTTTAAATATATATTTTCTCTATTGAATTGTTTGGTTTTCATCTAGTGCACATATCTCTTCAAGATAGTAATTTTATTTCCTTTGGATATATACCCAAAGATAAATTGCTGGATCATATGGCAGTTCTGATTTTTTGAGAAACCTATTAATTCTTTCGTTTTTCTGAATTCTGTAAATGGTAAATGTATTATTTATTTTTCTCTTGGACTTCAGTTGCATGACTTGATTTAATCATAACCTGGACTCATCACATATCATAATCGTTGGTCCGTGCATGCCCTTTCTCTCTTATTTGTGCAATTAATAGTATAATTACTAAGTGTGAGTATAGAATTCATCACAACACCTAAAATACTTCTAATAACTTACATACTTACATCCCCACATATACTCTTTCTCTGGTTTTTATGACCTGAATGCTCCACCCTAACCCCAACAAAGCAATAAATGAATACGTAAATAAATAATATGTATTTTTTTGAGACAGGGTCTTGCTATGTTGCCAGACTGGAGTGCTATGACAATCAGTATTGTAGTTGTCGCGTTTATCATATGCTTTCTTTTTTAATTATATTCTTATATATGCCAGCAATAAATGATTTATCAAAATTATTTTTACAAGATATGTAGTAATACATGTTCTTTTTCTTGTGTTTTCTTCATTTTGTCATCTTTTAAATATCACAAGTTATGAATATAACACAAGTTACTTATTCATTCTGATGTTGATAATTACTTAAATTGCTTCAATTTATGTGTTACTATAAACAGTGGTGCTGGGAACATTCTTATTCAAGTTTACTGGTATGCGTATAAGAGTTTCTCTGGGCCGGGTGTGGTGGCTCACGCCTTTAATACTAGCGTGAGAGGCTGATGCTGGAGGATTACGAGGTTGGGAGATCAGACCGTCCTGGCTAACACGGTGAAACCCCGTCTCTACTAAAAATACAAAAAAAAAAAAAAAAAAAAATTAGCCGGGCTTGGTGGTGGGCGCCGGTAGTCCCAGCTACTCTGGAGGCTGAGGTGGGAGAATGGCGTGAACCCAGGAAGTATAGGTTGCAGTCAGCCAAGATCATGCCACTGCACTGCAGCTTGGGCGACGGAGTGAGACTCCATTCCCCCCACCCCCACCAAAAAAAAAGGTTTCTCTTAAAAATAAGTCTAGTTGGCCGGGCGCGGTGGCTCAAGCCTGTAATCCCAGCACTTTGGGAGGCTGAGACGGGCGGATCACGAGGTCAGGAGATCGAGACCATCCTGGCTAATAGGGTGAAACCCCGTCTCTACTAAAAAATACAAAAAACTAGCCGGGCGAGGTGGCGGGCGCCTGTAGTCCCAGCTACTTGGGAGGCTGAGGCAGGAGAATGGCATAAACCCGGGCGGCGGAGCTTGCAGTGAGCTGAGATCTGGCCACTGAACTCCAGCCTGGGCGACAGAGCGAGACTCCGTCTCAAAAAAAAAAAA